>NW_023615435.1:0-25048 GCF_013339695.2 Rhipicephalus sanguineus
TGGAGAGGAGGAAGCGGTAGATCAAGAGAAAGCTGTACTTTTCCGAAGGTATAGGGACTTTAGTTAAAATTAGGTACGAGCGGGCTTCGTGGTGGTGCTATGGCAGTACGATGCTTAAATTGCTCGGAGGGGCACACCCCTTTGTGGGTGCGACGGCGTGGGACCCAGGGACGTAGGCAGAAATTTTTTTCGGGGGAGGGGGCCGCACCTCCTTGATCTGAATGGGGGCCGGGCAGGGAAGTATGGTCTAGTGTCATTTTGTGCTCTGTATCCCATGGGAGAAAAAAAATTCGGGGGGGGGCACTGGCCCGGTGTGCCCCCCCCCCCATGGCTACGCCACTGGTGGGACCATAGGCGTGCGCACAGGAGGGCAAGGGGGGCGGCCGCCCCCCCCCTAATCACCTAAGAGGGGGGGGCGCAAAATCTGCCCCGTACATTGACCCTTCTAGTCACCTAGGTTGGGGGGTGCAAAATCTGCCCCATACATTGACTAAGTAGGGTGGGGGGGGGCGCTGCGATGAACCTTTGCCCCCCCCCCCCTGACGGGGAAACCTGCGCACGCCTATGGGTGGGACCGCCTGGCCTTATGGTCCCAAGTCGCTAGCAGCGTGCTCCCTTTTACTAAAAAATACAGCATATCCACAAAGTGAATGATGACGAGTGGGCGAAGCTCCGGGGGATCATTAACCGTGAATCCCCCCGTACATTGCCCACTCGATAATGCAAGGACGTGACAACACGTGTGTACAATCCATACAAAGTTGTTTATTAATCACACTGCGTATATGGTGTCGAGATGTGAGCGGCGTTTTCCTTTCATTATGACCCTCTTATGCTCGGTGAAATGTAAAGCCAAAGGTTCTTGTATGAGATCCAACCTGAAATTTGAGAAGACGAGGTCAATGCAAGTCCCTCTGATCGAGCCTGAAGGAAGTGCGGAGCTGTACAGCCTTCTTTGCTTCTCTTCCGTTTTCTCTTTCTTTCCTCCTCTCTTTCTCGTTTTTTTCTATTTATTTATCTTTATTTCTATTTTTCTTCCTTCCTCTTTTTCGATTTTTATATGTAGTTTTGTCTGCGCCCACTCGTCATCATTCACTTCGTGGATATGTAGTGATTCTGAAATTTTCCTCACTGGCATCATCATCAAGGCGCTCGAAGAACAAGAGGAAGAAGACCTCTTTTGCGCGAGCGCGAGGCGAGCGCTTCCAGTACTAGCATGTCACAACGAGGGAGGGACATGGCTCGACCCTGAGGAGCTTCGCCCCTAAAAAACGACGACGTTTTGTATTTTTATGAAAAGAAACATGCCCACCAAACCTTTAGGCCTATCGGGCCACCCCACTGTTGTTAATAGTCGTAATCCGCATTACTTCTGTCCAGATAAAGAGTGCTTACAGCGCAAACGACAGGAAGGGATAGGAGAGAGGAAACAGAGCGCTGAACTGCCAACAATTTATTTCTTGCGAAAGTCTTCGCTTTTATACAGCCACCATGCAGTTCCACCAGTCATGCTCGAAACACAATGATATTGCACAGGTAGTACATCACTACGTATACGCCAAGGAACAACTTTTCTTTATCGGTGAGCGCGACAGAAGGGGTGCTAACACAATCATCTTTTAATGAAAAAATCTTTTCTGCCTCGATGATTTCACATGTGGTGCGATCCCTGCATTTTGCGACAATGGTGCAATCTGAAAACTTTGACCTGCACCCACACGTGCTGCAATGAGCAGACAGCCATCCTTGTTTATACCGATCCACATTGTACTGATGTTTCTTCAGCCTCTCATTTAAACAACGACCTGTTTGGCCGACGTAGTATCTTCCACACGACAACGGTAGCTGATACACTACATTACAGATGCAATCTCTAAATTTATTTGCGTGTTTGGTAGTGCACCAGAGGGTGGGTCTGGACGCTGGAACGGACAGTTTGCACGGGCAGCTCAATTTTTGAGGGGCCGTAAAGACCACGTTCACATTCACTCGCTGTGCCACTTTCTTAAGATTGTGCGCTATCTTGTGCATATACGGAACTACGGCGAAAGCTTGTCTGGCTGTGACAGGTTGGACTACGTTAGAGTTCTCTTTGGACCGAAGCTCACGCAGCAGGCCTTCGGCCACGGAAACTTGCACAAGGTCGGGGTAACCAGCCGACGTCAGCCTTGAAGATTGCTCAACAAAGCTTTCAGTTATCTTGTGTACACAGGATTTTTTCACAGCATTCATGAAACATGATTTTGCGATACCCGCTTAAAGGGGTGGTGCCACCATGTTTGTGGCTTGCGCGTTCTTTGTTGTAAGCGTTTCCTATTGGCCGCGAGATCGAGCGGAGTCGCCGCCTAGTGGCTTCTGGCTGAACCGCGCCTAGTGTGGATTGCTCCGTGCGTCGTCTGCTAGCCCCGTGTGTCTGCATGTGCGCGTACGTCATGCAGATCCTCAAAAGGCGGTTTGTTCCATTGCGTTAGTGCAACTTAAACCGCTCGTACGTATGCCTAATGCGATGTAGAGAAGCATTTGGCCTTGATCGGCTGTATATGTACTGTAATAAGATCAGAGAGTGCACTTGTCGATAGTGCTGTGTGTGGTCGTCGTACCCTCCGTTCACGAGAGTCAGTGTAGGTGCCGCTGTTCAAGCGCATTGCAATGTGCACTTGGCGTTGCCCTAAAGATGAAATCTCATGTGAATATAGCCTTTTAGCGGCGCGGTGATAAAAAAAGGCTTTGTGCGTTGTGGTAAAGCGTGGTTTATACGTTATGCGTCGAGCTTTAGTTGTGTACGGTCCTGGTCTCACTAGAAAGAAATATTTCTGTTGAGTCACGTCTGACACTTCGGTACTTAAATTGTCCCCTAAAAAGAACAGAAAATGAAATGACACGGAAATCGCAAAACTGAGTTGCCTTGCGCAATTTTAACTTGTGGCAAAATTTATACAAAAACACCCGTGTACTTAGATTAAAGTGCGCGTTAATGAGCGCTGATGGTCAAAATAATCCAAACGGCGTAGTTTACATTTATGTCGTAGTAATTTCACGCGAAGCCACATCTTTTTTTTCTTTACATTATCTTGAGCATTTGTGTTGCGTTGTTTGGATTGACAGAAGGCAGCGGACATTATTCGTATGAAAAAGCGTACTTTGGTCCCGTGAAATAACCGGGCCTTTGTTCCATTGCTGTCGTGCAAGTAATCAATCGAAGAAATTTCCGTGCTGTACAGTTACCTTTGTGTACCGTTACTGGAATATAAACAAGCGTGTGCGTGATAAACGTCTCCGTAGCGCTAAAGCGCTGTCAGCCACGTAGCTTTCCTCAGTAAACCTATAAACTGTCCTACATTTCATGGAGAACTGAATAAGAAATGCGAATGAATATTTGAGCATGCAGTGCACAAAGTCCTATTTCAACTCATCGTGCAGGAATACGGGCTTTCTTTTTGTTGAGGGGCATCCAAATGAACAAGAAGTAAATAGTTATTTCAGTCGCGCGATACAGCAGTGCGTAGTAGGTGGAACACAAGCTAAACATGTACAAATAAAACGAGAAAACGTCACCCATTGCGAAAACGCCGACTGTCGCCGAAGGCGAGCAACCCGTTCGTTGGCAGAATGCGCTTCTCTCACAAGTAATTGTAACGTTCGGCGCGCTTCGTGCATTAATTCGGGAATGAAGAGCGCACATATTAGCACAAAGCTGCAGTCAACGCATTTTGTTTGCCGGAAATCAAGTCACATCGCTCACAACGAAGCGCTGTTGTGCACGTTTGTATACGCGCCAACAACCGCCTATCCACACTAGCGCGGCGACGGTGCTGCCACCTGTAGCCCGATCTCGCGGCGAATAGCTCCGGGAAGCATGATGCACGCACGAAGATTCATGTATTCTCGCTAAATAATTCTTTTGATGTGCACAACTTTTGGTTTCGGTTTCTGGGCGCCGAGGTTGGGCAGTGACGTAGAAGTGTAGGAGGCTTGGTCACGTGACCACACAAGGCTGTGACGCACTTAGTCAGGGAGCGATCGAAACTCAGCGAGTGATGTAGCAACCAATGCTTTGTCGGTACTATAGTGAAATAGCATATATTCTAGTTCACTACAGCCAGTACGTACGTTGCGGAGGTGGCGGAGGTCCGGAGGTCACACACATCACTACAGCAGATCTGGTGTGACGCCACTACAACTTTCGTTGCCTTTCCTATACAGGTACGTCAGAATTGGCGCGCTAGCGATGGGTTTCGATCGGGAGAATGGGCATTTAGGTACACTTTGGAAATGAATTAGAGTATATTCTAAACGTTTGCTGTGTCCGACCCTTCATGTGGAGTATCCTTGCATACAGAGGAAACCCACAACAGGCTTGTTATAGCCTCGAAATTTGATGACACCACCCCTTTAAGTAGTTTTGAATGCGCGGAGTGAAATGCCAAGACAGGCTTAATTCCACGCGGTTGATACATCCAACAAGAGCGGCCATTATTTAGGAATAGCTCAACGTCAAGGAACCTCATTTCACGATTCTTGACACTTGACAGATACATTTCGGAAGGTTTCACTAACACTAATGTGACGCACGTTTTCAGATACGTGGATGACTTTTTAATTTTTATGGACAGCGATGTTGCATCGTACAAGACTGACGCTCTTGCTGTTTTAGATCTGATGCGAAGTGGTCGTAAACATTTTGAGCTTACCCATGAACTTTCTGAGAATCGTGAAATCAGGTTCCTTGACGTTAAGCTATTCCTAAATAATGGCCGCCCTTGTTGGATGTATCACCCGCGTGGAAATAAGCCCGTCTTGCCATTTCACTCCGCGCATTCAAAACTACTTAAGCGGGGTATCGCAAAATAATGTTTCATGAATGCTTTGAAAAAATCCTGTGTACACAAGATAACTGAAAGCTTTGTTGAGCAATCTTCAAGGCTGACGTCGGCTGGTTACCCCGACCATGTGCAAGTTTTCGTGGCCGAAGGCCTGCTGCGTGAGCTTCGGTCCAAAGAGAACGCTAACGTAGTCCAACCTGTCACAGCCAGACAAGCTTTCGCCATAACGTCGAAGTCTGGGTCAGTTGGTTGGATGCTGTTGGTTGGGAAGCTTTCGCCGTAGTTCCGTATATGCACAAGATAGCGCACAATATTAAAAAAGTGGCGCAGCGAGTGAATGTGAACGTGGCCTTTACGGCCCCTCAAAAGTTGAGCTGCCCGTGCAAACTGTCCGTTCCAGCGTCCAGACCCACCCTCGGGGTGTACTACCAAACATGCAAATAAATTTAGAGATTGCATCTGTAATGTAGTGTACCAGCTACCGTTGTCGTGTGGAAGATACTACGTCGGCCAAACAGGTCGTTGTTTAAATGAGAGGCTGAAGGAACATAATGTGGATCGGTATAAACAAGGGTGTCTGCTCATTGCAGCATTGTCGCAAAATGCAGGGTTCGCACCACACGCGAAATCATCAAGGCAGAAAAGATTTTTTCATTAAAAGATGATTGCGTTAGCACCCCTTCTGTCGGGCTCACCGATAAAGAAAAGTTGTTCCTTGGCTTGGCGTTGTGATGTACTTCTGTAATATCATCGTGTTTCGCGCATGACTGGTGGAACTAGTGACTGTATAAAAGCGAAGACTTTCGCAAGAAATAAATTGTTGGCAGTTCAGTGGTTCAGCGCTCTGTTTTCTCTCTTCTATCCCCTCGTGTCGTTTGCGCTGTTAAGCACTCTATCATGTTGTACAAACACGCCCGAAATTTCTGTGCAGGTTCACAAATTATGTGTTAGCACGTATACGCTTGAACAGTGGCAGCAAGATCATGGTATAACTTCCTGTGTCTGAGCAATGCCAGCTCTGACATTCGAACCATGAACCTTTTCGTTATGAACTCAACACCACACCCACTCGGCTAACGGCACGGCACAGAATGCCATGATTAGAAGTTGGTCTGCGCATTACCGTAGCTCACAGTTAACAATAAAAAATGGACTTGCGCGTTGTAGCCTCGGCACTTACACCTCCGTATGGCTTAGTGTTTTCTTTCGTTGTTTGGGTAACAACACCGGCCCCGCGATTCGAACCACCGCCCTTTCGTTTACAAGCTGAACACCTTACTGACAAGGCTACTGGAACGGTGCTCATAAAAGAGCTTAAAAGTTGGTAAAAGAAGTTTCGTTGAATATGGATTAAACTGACTTCGGGTGCAATTTCGATGAAAATGGCTTTGGAAGTTTCATTTTAGTCAAGTGTAACTTTGGGCAGATTGGTGCAACGCTTAACGAAATGTTTGTGGTGCCGCTGAGAACGAGGAAGAAAAACATATCCTATCTCATTTCGTTTTTCTTCAACATTCTTTTTTTTATTAAATGCGTTAAATGTGTAAAACGAGAGGTTGGCACCTAGGTACGGCTCCGGCTACTCCTCTTCCATATTAATTTGCGTTACGAAGTTATAACAATAAAGTAATAGAAAATTCGCGCTCGAAAATGTCCGTTAACAAAAGCAATGTTCACACCCAAGAAATGTTCGCGCTTTACAGAAGTGTTCATGTTACAGTTCTTTACAGAAGGTGATCGCACAACTGTCACTGGGCTCTAAACACAGCTGTCATGAAACACACGAGAAACACGCGAAACATGCGACCAGAAGTATCTGGCAATAATTAACAATGCGAACAATAATCGTTTATGTGAATCAGCATCTTACTGATATTCTACGTTCTCAATTCGTTGCGTCACAAATACTTGGAAGTTTCTCGTTTCAAGGCGTGCGCAGGTTTCCCCGTCAGGGGGGGGGGGGTCAAAGGTTCATCGCAGCGCCCCCCCCCACCCTACTTAGTCAATGTATGGGGCAGATTTTGCACCCCCCAACTTATAGGTGACTAGAAGGGTCAATGTATGGGGCAGATTTTGCGCCCCCCCCCCCCTCTTAGGTGATTAGGGAGGGCGGCCGCCCGCCCCCTCCCCTCCTGTGCGCACGCCTATGGTCCCACCAGTGGCGTAGCCAGGGGGGGGGGGCACACCGGGCCAGTGCCCCCCCCCCCGCCGAATTTTTTTCTCCCATGGGATACAGAGCACAAAATGACACTAGACCATACTTCCCTGCCCGGCCCCCATTCAGATCAAGGAGGTGCCGCCCCCTCCCCCGAAAAAAATTTCTGCCTACGGCCCTGGGTCCCACGCCGTCGCACCCACAAAGGGGTGTGCCCCTCCGAGCAATTTAAGCATCGTACTGCCATAGCACCACCACGAAGCCCGCTCGTACCTAATTTTAACCAGTGGCGGATCCCGAGGGGGGGCGGTAGGGGCGATCCCCCCCCCCAACACTGTGTGACACGCCCCTCCCCCTTCCCTCTAGTGCCTGCGTCCACCTCCTTTGTCAGGTTGCCCTGGCTACCACTGCCCAAACCGCAGAGCAAACTGAATGGCTAGAGCCTCCGTTTCCAATGCGGAAGCTACCGGGTTCGATTTCCAGTGCCGCCGGACACCCACCGGTTTTTATAGAGTTGCCCTAGCCTGGCAGTTTGTGTTCTGGGCACTAGACGGTGCCCTCGTCTTTCCTCGAACTTCTTTCACCCCCTTTTCATCTTTTCCAACGACGATGAGCCTCTGTTCTGCTATTTTAATCCCCTCCCCTGGACAGGAGGATTGAGATGTTCTTCTCGACGAGAGACGGTTACTATCCGGTGCTTTTCTCTTCTTCTTTATTCAAGAATTTCATCTCCTCAACCCCCTTGCTTCCTCAGCAAAAGGGGGTGGCAGTTTAAAGGAGCATTGACACAAAAGGTTTGGATCTTGTTTTTTCTACGACTCACTTATTACGGATGGAAAGCTCGTTTCCTCGAGCGCGTGACGGTTTATTATTTGTAGACGGTTTTATAGCGCCCAGCCACAGTTTCGGTTTCAGATAGCGCTGAGTGAACACAGAATAGTTATCATGTAAATAGTTATGTGTATCGAGAGGGCAGCCACCGTACCGCAAAGAGACAGCGAGGGACACACTATGCGACCACCTTCCCTCCCTGGCCACCCCACCGGCTACAATGGAATCGAAGAAGCCGGCCCAGCACGTCGTCATTCCATATGTGCCGGGCATCAGTGAACAGCTCTCCAGGGCATAGGTCGGCGAACTCACTCATGAGTCGACTCACTCAGACTCACTCAGACTCATATCGAGACGTGAGTCTGAGTCTGAGTGAGTCCGGGTGAGTAAAGTTTTTGTGAGTCTGAGTCCGAGTGAGTTCGGTTGGGAAAAATTTTGGCGAGTCTGAGTCCGGGTGAGTCCGGTTAAGGAAAATTTTGGTGAGTGTGAGTCCGAGTGAGCCCTAAGGGCAAAATATATTGCGTGAGTGAGTCTGAGTGAGCTGCACATTTTTTGCCGACCTATGGTCTTATCTACTCAAGTTCAGCATCACTATTAGCCTTATTTCGGCTCACGTTTATACTCACGTATACTCACACATAATTCAACGCGCTACCGTTCATACGTCAGCTCAATATTTATTGATCAGAGGCATAAGTTGAGGAGGGAGAAGGGGAGGAGGTGCCTTGACCTACCCCCGCAAACTTCTTCACGGGAAGTTACTGATCAAAATATCACGTGTGAGTCATCTCTTTCAATAAAAAGATCCTTATTGAACTGCAAACTCAGATAACTCGTCTTTGAAGGTACGAGATCAAAATGCGCTAAGTAGCGCACCGATTATGCGAGATATTGGTGTTAAAGAGCATTGACATTATGGTCGAAAAAGGCTAATTATAGGCTAGTGGACTCATGAGTCGACTCACTCAGACTCACTCAGACTCAGATCGAGCCGTGAGTCTGAGTCTGAGTGAGTCCGGGTGAAATATATTTTGGTGAGTCTGACTCCGAGTGAGTCCGGTTGAGAAAAATTATAGTGAGTCTGAGTCCGAGTGAGTCCGGATGAGGAAAATTTTGGTGAGTTTGAGTCCGAGTGAGCCCTAAGGGTAAGATATGTTTCGTGAGTGAGTCTGAGTGAGCTCCACATTTTTTGCCGACCTATGCTCCAGGGTCTTCGGAAAAGGGGGGGGGGGGGTCCACGGTAATTCACAAACCGAAATCGACGCTCGCCCGCTTGCTACCGAGGCCGAAAGACCGACCATCACCAAGGCGTAGTCCACAAGGTGTCGTGTTCAGAGTGTTCAGCCAGCTACATAGGCGGGAGCAAGTGCTTCCCGGAGAGAATACACCAACACAATAACGACGTCAGGAAGATGGAAACGCAGCGCAGTGCTCTTGCTGAGCACTGTGAGAAGCACGACCATAAAATCGACTTTGACGGCGCTTCTGTTCTAGAAACAGAAAGGAATCTGCGAAGGAGGCTCTTGCTCTAGTCTCCGCACATTCAGCACACACCTGCAAATGTGAACCGCTCGCTGGGAACAATGCCCCCAGTATACGTTCACGGCCTCCGAACCGAGAGTAAAGTCGGCTCGCGGACTCGAGCAGAGACGTATCGCCATTGTCCAAACAAGCCAAATCCCCCCTTTGATGGGGCTGAGAGACAGGAGCGATGGGAGGCTGCTTTGCGCAGCTCACGACCGGACGACCAACTCCGGATAGTGTGCTGGGCCATGGGGGTCGCCGAAGCGCAAGGACTTTCGGCCACCTAAAGCGGCCCGAGGGCCCATCGGCTACCTTTTCCCTGCACCCATCCCCCCCCTCACCTGACCCATTTCATGGCGTCAATAAAGTTGTATCCTCCTCCTCCGAACCGTGAGGGAAAGGGAAAGCCGGAGCCGTGGTGAGAGAACAAGACGTGGCCGTGCTTCCATGACCAACGCAGTCACCCGCTGAGGAAGGGACCGAATCGATCCCGAAACGTTGGGCTCTCTTCAAACTGTGGCTGGAGCCATTTCAACTTCCTAAAACATAGTTGACTACGTGAGTACACAAAGCCGCGTGCACATGCGCACCGTGTCGTCAACTCTTTTCAACGAAGGCTTTCTGGGTGCTGCTATAATCCCCTCTGAGGCGTTGTAAGTGTGCGAGACCCCCAAAAAATGCACTGCCGAGGCAAGGACATAACCATTTGCACTCCCGCGCAAGTGTGCCTCCTCTTCTCGTTCAAAATGTCTGCTAGAGTGCCTTGATGTCCTCCTCGGGCGGGCGAGGAGGACATCGAGGCACTCTAATGTCTGCTAGGAGAGAGCGCTCGCAAGAATCGTGACAGCCAGCACGAACTCGTGGCGCAGGTGGTGGTTGGTTGGTTACACGAAAACCAAAGGCGAGCTTCGTGTGCAGTGGCGCTACACGCACTTTAAGATCGATTTTAAATATGTTCTAGGCGATATTATCCATCGATATTTCGTAGGTGATGCGTGTGTGTCCATACAAATCTATCCCACAAGTTATCTCGCCTTCAAAGAGGATATAGATAAGGTTTGGACACTTGGGAGAGGAGGGTTGGCCACTTTGGAGAGGATATGGAGGAGAGTGTCGCAACTTTCTATAGACCTTTTCACAGACGGCTCCCTGTACGCCGCCATAACTCTCTCTGGGCTGCGCTAAACAGGCGTGACCCCCCAAAAATGCACTGTCGAGGCTGTGACGTCAGCCTTTGTACTCCCGTGCGCAGCCCAGGATGGCGGCGTTTTTTCTCTCCCGTGAAAAGGTCTATATATTAAGGGACTTTAGCACGGTCAGGGTCGCAGCGCCCCTACCGCCGACGGGCGGCGAAACATACTGAGAAACTCTCCCATTGCTTTCGCGGCGGGTGAGAAGGCCGTAAGAAAAGAAGCGCGCGTGCGGTCTAGCCCGGCCATGGTGTATTTCACTCGTGCCTTGATTGTAGCCACCAATCGGTTAGCCTCCTCCTGGTTATTTCTACTCGCTTAAAGTCTATTTTGCCTTCACTGTCCCTAAACCCCAATGCTTTGAAAAATTCCGCGCCATTATCTTGGACTGTAGGGTGAAGCCCTTTACAGAACATTATCAAATGTTCAGCTGTTTCCTCCTCCTCTCCACACGCACTACCACGGCCGCTCGATGAAAAACACACGGTGCGGCCTGCCGCGTGGAGCGGATACTGCGTCGCGGGCCTAGTGCTCTTGGCTGCCGCCGCGGCGCCACCAGTGGGGGACCACCGAGGGTAAGCGAGTACAAGTACCTCGGAGTATGGGTAAATGAGGGGGATAGATATATGGAGGTACAAGAGAAAGCATCGGTAGCAAAGGGAAAGAGGAATGCTGCAATTATGAAGCACAGAGCTTTATGGGGATACAATAGGTACGATGTGCTTCGAGGGCTGTGGAAGGGTGTGATGGTTCCGGGGCTTACATTTGGGAACTCAGTGGTGTGCATGAAGTCAGAGGTGCAATCAGGAATGGATGTAAATCAAAGGACGGTGGGCCGCCTCGCCTTGGGCGCTCACGGGAAGACGACAAATGAGGCGGTGAAGGGTGATATGGGATGGACAGGCTTTGAAGTGAGGGAAGCGCAGAGCAAAATGAGATTCGAAGAGAGGCTGAGGAAAATGAAGAAGAGTAGATGGGCAGAGAAGGTTTTCAGGTATTTGTATAGAAAAAGCGTTGACACGCAGTGGAGAAAAAGAACTAGGAGGCTCACCAGTAAATATACGGCTGGCAGTGCGGGCGATATGACAACAAGGAGCATTAAGCGGAAGGTCAGAGAGGCGGAGAAGACTTATTGGATGACAGCGATGGAAAAGAAGCCGGCTCTGAGTAACTACCGAAAAGGAAAAAACGAAATAAGGAGGGAAAGGTTTTATGATAATTCAAGGGGAAGCGCTTTACTGTTTGAAGCAAGGTCGGGCTGCCTGAGAACGCGTAGTTATAAAGCGAGATTCAGCAACGAAGAAGAACTATGTACATGCTGCGGGGGAACTAAGGAAACGATGGAACATGTACTGATTGAATGTGGCGATATTCACCCAGGTATACGTGTGGGCACGAGTCTACATGAAGCCTTGGGTTTTAGGGACAACAATGGAAAGCTGAACACGCCCGCGATAGAAATAAGTAAGAGACGGTTAGAGTATTGGTGGCAGAAAAGTAGAGATAAAGTACAAAAATAAATAATTGGGGGGAAAAAAAAGGTTATTATGCCTTAAGAGGCAGAGAGATGGACTGTGAATTTATATTTTTTGTTATAATAACAGATTTAATCAATGTAGATAAGGCATTAGGACAACATGAAACAAGGAAGTTTTTTTTCTTTTTTATCTTTTTTATCCTTCGAGCCTGGTGGCAGACATGTCACCGCCCCGTTATAAAGGGGACGCTCATAGCATCCATCCATCCATCCATCCTCTGGGGAGACCGAAAGCGAGAGCGCCGGAATTATTGCGGCGGATCGCGGCTTGACAGCGCAGCTGCTATGCGCTTGTTAGTTTTTAAAGGGTTACAATAAACTTGCTATAGCGTTAACTACATTGGTAATCGTCCTACCGAATGTGCGCCGGCGATGCTTCAACCTAAATATAGCAAGTGTTAGTTTTATCTGAAGTGCTTGCTCGTGCGAGTTGCGATTTTTCTCGTCATGTTTTCTCTCTTTTGTTGCCGTTGCGCTGTTCACCCTAGATAATGTATGTTTGTGCTACAGTTATTTTATCAACAGGAGAGTCGCTCATTGACAGGTGCGGTTGTATTTCCGGAATGACTGTTGCTCACACATTAGAAACAAAAGCATTGTGAACGTCAGGGGAGTCATAATTGCTTTATTGCGCGTGCGTTAAAAAAGGATCACTGTGTTACTGGAATCACAGGCGCGGCACCTTCCTGGCCAGGGGTTTTTGCGCCAAGCGTACGAGACGCTCAACAGACATATTAACATTTCCTGCCCAGTTGGCAAGAAGCGTTCGTAAGAGCTTTCGGATGAAAACTTTGCAGACTTCCATGGCGTGGTCGTCCGCCCCGCAAGTCCACTTTCAGCACTTCCATGGTCATAGAGAACAGCTGGTCACCTTTCAGACATCCCGTGAAAAAATATCCGACAGGAATAACATATGATGTTGACAAGCCTCTTCTTAGAAAACATAGTAATCGGTTTGCCACTTGGAGTACCGCTGTTGAGCGCTCTTCTTCACCACGGCCAACGAAACCAAAATGTTGGTCGACTTGTCGGTCGTATATGACCCTCTGCTGTATGGCCATCTCGTCAACGATCAGGGAGCAGAACGCTTCTTGCTCTACAGTGAGACCCTTGAATTGGATGCGCAGCCGCTCCTTTATCAACGAAGTGACGCAGATTCCGCCTGTTAAATAGCCTACGTATTTCTGGAGCGTTGAGCGACAAAAGAGCTGAAAGAAATTCCTGGATCTTGCATGCTGATAACTTTTGTTGAAGCATGCCTTCCAAATCACACATTCCCTTAGAATTACGTCACTGTAGTGGGGGGGGGCTTCGTCGAGAAACTGCGAACTTGGTTTCTAACGAACTCGGCAGTCTTGTCACCTTGCGCAGCACCATTGAGCACCTTCATGAAACAGGCAACGTCCGTGTTATTTTCATAAAACTGCGCACGCTCCACAGCCTCATCCACTTTTTCTTGAAGGGCCTGCAGTGCTCCTTTCATACGAGTGATCTTCACTTGAAAGCAGCGCGTTTTTTCTTAGCTTCTTCTGTCAGTTTAACAAGGTCGAATGTAGTTTGACATGACGCATCTGAAAATGATGCCATTTCCACACACGTTTCATTCCCTAGTTCAAAGTTGTCGGGCGTCGTGGCTTCAGTGCTGTCACTTGACGAGCCGGTTAGGCTAATGACAAAACGGCTATTTTGAAGCAGCATTGCCCGAGCACTCGGCACGCGACTGCGCATTATCGGCTTCTATTTCGGAGCGTGGCCGCTTCTTCCTCGGAGCAGGCGTGCCCCTCGTGCTCATGTAGCTTGGATAACCGGGGAACACTGTCGGCACAGCCGTTGGCAAACGCATCCACAACTTCTCGGTCTTCTTGTAGTCCTGCTCCGTAAAATGCAAGGCGCACACCAGGGACCTGTCATTAGGCTGCCATACTGTTCCCTTCCCGCCGGGTCCTTCACGGGAAATGTTTCGCAGCCATGCTGTCCTGCGTTCTGCGTTACTGGGAAACTCGTGGTAGCGTATTTGCGGGTCCTTCGATGCATTCGTGGAACACAACGGCACACAACAGTTACGCGGCATTTTGCCTAACGTATAAAATTTCACACATGCGCAAACTGTTTTGAGTGACACTCAGTGCGAGCGATTCATGTGGAGAAAAACAACCACTACCTCGACCTACCAGCTGAACGCGCGCTCGTTCCCGCCGGCGCGTCGCGTGGAGCCCTCGAGTCTGGCGAATGGGCGGGGCAGTGACGTCGCGGCGCGGCGATGACGCTGTTCACGTCACCGCCACGCCTCCGCTCCGGCGGCGTCCGCCATATATAGTCTTTCCGCGCGAAGTGCGCACGGGTGAGGCTATGTACGCGCTGTTCATTCGTGAAATCTAGCACTCCTAAACAAATTGCGAAAGCGAAATTGTGCAAGGACATTGTTATATAAATTTAATGAAGAATATGGAGTGAATTAGGCGTGTCCAAATCATCGTGAAACTGAGTTGTGCACGCCGATTCGAGTCCACGACGTTCTACGATACACGCTGTGCTTTTAGAGCGCAGCTCTTAGGCGTCTGTTCCTGCGTTGTTCGGCATCGCCGTTGGCGTAGTCGGCGTAACCGATAGAGCGAACGATGACGAAAGACAGCGAACGTGGATTCTATCGATATCACGAGCCACTGGCCTCTAACATCGCTTTCTTCCTCCGTCATGCGTGCTCGCCCTTCGGTCGGAGCTCGTGCGCATGCAGGGCTGGTGGGTGCGCTGCTACTGTCTCGCTTGTCGTGACAGGGATGTCGATGACGCCTGCAATGCAGAGTGGCGTGCGTAGCACTCGAGCACTGGCAGTTTCTGTGGCAATATGTAACGAATGTTCCAATGCGGATAGCCAGAAATTCAAACACAGTTCGCGTTGCCTGAACACAAAGCTGCGCTCAGAATTCGCATGAGGGAGTATCGTGATCATCGGTGACTTTTCGAGCTATGAAGACCTGTGGGTTTGCGCCTATCTTGCTTTTCTTAAATGCGAAGCATTTCTTAGCGAACTTCTGCGACTTTGAGCGTATCTATCTGTCTATCTACCTATCTAGCCGCCTACGAATTTGTGCTCTCCTGGCCGTTTCGTTCATGGGGTGTATACCAAAATTGGTATGGCATAACGTGACTGTATGACAAACATAAATGACTGGTCATAACATGAAAATCATGATATGCGTGTCATGTACAGCATGATTTACATGCCACAGTCTTGGTGCTCTTGCGGCCCTTTCGTTAATTTGATATATACCAAAATTGGTATGACTTGACAAGAGTGTATGGCGAACATAAATAACAGGAGTTATGAAAATCATGACACGCATGTCATGTACAGCACGACTTACGTGCCACGCTCATGGTGCGCTGGCGGACGTTTCGCTAGTTTGATATACACCAAAATTGGTATTGCGCGACATCAGTGTGTGACGAACATAAATAACGGGAGTTAATGTGAAAATCATGACACGCGTGTCATGTACAGCATGACTTACGTGCCACGCTCATGGAGCGCTGGCGGCCGTTTCGCTTGCTTGATATA
The DNA here is from genome assembly GCF_013339695.2 of Rhipicephalus sanguineus. Lineage (NCBI taxonomy): Eukaryota > Metazoa > Arthropoda > Arachnida > Ixodida > Ixodidae > Rhipicephalus > Rhipicephalus sanguineus. Next base: position 15,620 of record NW_023615435.1, read on the forward strand.
CACCAAAATTGGTATTGCGCGACATGACTGTGTGACGAACATAAACAACGGGAGTTAATACGAAAATCATGGCATGCGTGTCATGTACAGCATGACTTACGTGCCACGCTCATGGAGCGCTGGCGGCCGTTTCGCTTGCTTGATATACACCAAAATTGGTATTGCGCGACATGACTGTGTGACGAACATAAACAACGGGAGTTAATACGAAAATCATGACAGGCGTGTCATGTACAGCATGACTTACGTGCCACGCTCATGGCGCGATGGCGGCCGTTCCGCCAGATTGATATACACCAAAATTGGTATTGCGTGATGTGACTCTGTGACGAGCATATATAACAGGTGTGATTTTTGGAACATGTCACGTGACAAGTGTTACGTGAGAATCACTGCATACCACGCCGGGAAAGTCTGTGCACGTGTTCTGGCAGCAAAGTAGAAGATGAAGGAGAAGACGGATTGCGTGCCGGTTCATGATGATGACAATTTTTATTCGCCACTAACGGGGATTCTCCAAGCTTAAACAGCTCTGCTTTTAAAAGAAACGGAGATACGAGCGCACGTAATCGTATTAAGGCCACAAAAGCGCGAAAGCGGGCGTACACAAGCGGCTTGGGGATCTCGAGCCCCAAAAATTCCTTCTTAGAGAATTTTAGTGCCGGGACCCCAAAGTGCCTTGCGTACGTAAGCCCCTTACGTTCCTTTGTATAGTCCATGGGTGCGGCTGAGAGTGCAAGGGAACGTAAGATGGTGAATAAGGAAGCGGCTTGGAGTCCGCGGCACTAAAACTCTCTAATAAGAGAGAAAAAAAAACTCACAGGGTCCCTTATGCATTCGCCTAAGACCACTCGAAGGCGACAGCCGTCTTCCTTTTCTTCACTTGATGTATTGTTCCTCACGCCCCCCCCCCCCCCCTCGAAAGCTTTGTGACCTAACATTGTTTTGCACTGCCTCCAAGATCGGAGGCACTGCAATCTTTCTACACCACATCTGGTCATGTGCTGACTTCATCGCGTGAAGTCGCGTTATTCGACGTCATGATGACGTCACAATCTTTGGTCGTATGGTCACGTCATTACGCGTTGATTTTTGACATCCCTCGTGTTGACGCCGACGCCGCGGACGCCGGCGGTCAATTTTTGCGTTTGCTGAGGCATCTAAGGTTTTCCTCAGAGCAGGTGCCAGACCCCCAGTAGGCGCGTGTTAAATGAAAACAATACCTCGTTCGGCTAGTCTGATAGCGGACATCTTGTTGGTTTACTTTACAAAATCATTTTTCTGCTCAACTTCGCGCTCTATACTTCCTAATCACAAAATTTTATCGAGCGCATAAGGGCCCCTTGCTATAGTGGAAGAGCTTCCTGCACGAGCACAGACATCGTGCACTATACGTGCATGACTAAAAAGCGCAAGGCACATTCGCTTAGCACAGAGCCGCGGATTAATTTGCATGCGCGAATTAAGCGTGAAACTGGTAACATGTACACAAGCGGCAACACAGCGGTAAATGACGCCATAGACTGACAGTCACGGAAACGCAGACCACATAACGTACAACACATGCCAGGTAACCGCCGCAGCTGACGCGCGGCGGCACTAACCTGCGATATCGAAATAAATCTTCCCCTCACAACATCACGGTAACATCCCAAGCTCGTTCTCAGAACGCGCAATAAATTACGTAAACGCAACGGATCACGCTTGACACTTATAGCGTGATCGCTGTAAAATTTCAATCTGCCCAAGCGTTGGAAACGCGAACCACAAAACTCCTTTCAGCGTGGTAAAATTATTTTGTAGCGTTAGCTACACTTGCCTAGCCAGAGCAGGTTTCGCGGGGGTCATCATGAGCCGTGCTGCGCATGCGCGCGCGACTCGCCGCTGCTGCTCTGCGCATTCGAGAGGGGTGACGTCGTAGCCATGGCGGCGCGCAGCTATTAGATGCGAAGTATCTTAAGGCGGAGCTCAATCCGGTGGTGGTGTGCGGCGTGACCACCCTTACTGCGCATGCGCATACCCTCTCCACACACCTCCTCTGCACTCCCCCTCACCATTCCCCCCTGTCATCTACCCTCTCCCATTACCCCTCTCCACTTTCCCTCTCCCCTCCCCTCTCCCATACCCCTTTCCACTCTTCCTCTGAAACGCGGGCTAGACATTCCGAAATTCTCTCCTGCGCAACGCCGCGATGAGCTCGAGCGCATGCGCGTCCCCTCCCCTTCTCTCTCCTCTCCTACGCTGCCTCCTCTCGCCCGCCTGTCGACCGCGTGCCCCGCTCGCCCTGTGAGAATTAACGGCCAGGCTAGATGGAAGATACGACGCGCGTAGCGTCACTCTTCGCGTTCCACGACGCGAGCTCGGTAGCATGCCCAACGAACGCCAACGGAACGCGATCGTGCAAGTGCTCCGGCTTCGCATCTACTCATGGTCCCCTTTAGCGGGAGATGGTGTATTCGCCTTCGCTGTGCAGTCGCCGTCTGACAGTGCGCTGGTGCCGCTTGATAGCGCCTCTGACTGGCGTTTGCAGGTGGGTAACGCCATGGAGAAGGAGAGCGCAAATGCTGCTCAACGGCGCAGAAGAGCCGAGAAGCTTGTGTCATCGGATCCAGAAGTAGTTGTCTGGCAATTAGCGCTTCAGCGTAAGAAGAATGAACATAGGAACGCTAAACGTGCTGCGGAAATCTGGAAAGCTCAGAATAATCAGCTGAACCTTTGCTAACGCTACGTATATCCTGGCATAGCCGAGCTAAGCCACTGCAAATTTTTTAAAGTTCGTGTGCCTTAAAGGGCCTTTTTGCACAACGAATAATAAGTTTGTGTTAATGGTACACTGCTTACAACGCCAGCAATATTCAAGCGAAATACTCAAGTACGTACCTCGCATAAAACGGAGCAGTCCAAGGGCGTAGCCGGGGGGGGGGGGGGGGGTTGAACCCCCCTCTCCGACATTTTTCGATTTTGCATGTGGATATATACACGCACACATACAAACGCACGCAGGAACATAGAAAAAAATGGTTGACCCCCCCCCCCCCCGAAAGAAATTTCCGGCTACGCCTCTGAAGCAGTCGGTCGGGGTCCATTTGCTGCCTCTGATGTTTCTAATCCAAAGGCGTCGTCGCTTCTTTTCCTTCGGAAGCCTAAAAAAGCGGAAACCCTGCGCGCTGCTGTTTGAACAGCCAACCGCGCAACAGCAGCCCATCGCACGCAACAAATTCACGCTTGAATGCTAGGAGCAGTCGCCATGAATACGCGCGGCTTCGCACAAGAGCTTCGTAACCTACGCGCGCTCCTCAGCGATCGTGTAAGTGCGGCGCGCCGGCGTCTCTCCGTCGCGGCAGCGCCGGACTCCGCGCCGCGCTGTCGCCTCTGCCGCCCGCCGCCGCCGGCGAGGAGAGAGGGTTTACGTCACGAGAAGAGGGCGGCGCTGGGGCGGAGCTCGGAGAGCGGCGAGATGAAACAATCGCCAAACTCTCCCGAAGGGTATATATGGCTCTGGCCCTCCCCAGAGCCATATATACCCTTCGGGAGAGTTTGGCGATTGTTTCATCTCGCCGCTCTCCGGGCTCCGCCCCAGCGCCGCCCTCTTCTCGTGACGTAAACCCTCTCTCCTCGCCGGCGGCGGCGGGCGACAGCGCGGTGCGGAGTCCGGCGCTGCCGCGACGGACAGACGTCGGCGCGCCGCAACACGATCGCTGAGGAGCGCGCGTAGGTTACGAAGCTCTTGTACGAAGCCGCGCGTATTCATGGCGACTGCTCCTCGCATTCAAGCGTCAATTTGTTGCGTGCGATGGGCTGCTGTTGCGCGGCTGGCTGTTCAAACAGCAGCGCGCAGGGTTTCCGCCTTTTTAGGCTTCCGAAGGAAAAGAAGCGACGACGCCTTTGGATTAGAAACATCAAACGCAGCAAACGGACCCCGACCGACTGCTCTGTGCTATGCGAGATACGTACTTGAGTATTTAGCTTGAATATTGCTGGTATTATAAACAGCGTACCATTAACACAAACTTATTATTTGTTGTGCAATGGGGCCCTTTCAGGCGCACAAACTTTAAAAATAATTTTGTCACGCTGAAAAAAAGGAGTTTTATGGTTCGCGTTTCGATCGCTTGGGCAGATTGAAATTTTGCAGTGATCACGCTATAAGTGTCAAGCGTGATGTGTTGCGTTTACGTAATTTATCGCGCGTTCTGAGCATGAGCTTGGGATGTTACCGTGATGTTGTGAGGGGAAGATTTATTTCGGTATCGCAGGTTAGTGCCGCCGCGCGTCAGCGGCGGTGGTTACCTGGCATGTGTTGTACGTTATGTGGGCTGCGTTTCTGTGGCTGTCAGCCTATGGTGTCATTTACCGCTGTGTTGCCGCTTGTGTACTTGCTACCAGTTTCACGTTTAATTCGCGCATTTAAATTAATCTGCGCCTCTGTGCTAAGCGAATGTGCCTTGCACTTTTTAGTCATGCACGTATAGTGCACAATGTTTGTGCTCGTGCAGGGAGCTCTTCCACTATAGCAAGGGGTCCTTATGTGCTCGATGAAATTTCATGATTAGGAAGTATAGAGCGCGAAGAAGTTGAGCAGAAAAATGATTTTGTAAAGTAAACCAACAGGTTGTCCGCTATCAGACTAGCCGAAAGAGGTATTGTTTTCATTGAACACGCGCCTACTGGGGGCCCTGCACCTGCTCTGACGAAAACCTTAGATGCCTCAGCAAACGCGAAAATTGACCGCCGGCGTCCGCGGCGTCGGCGTCCCGCGTCGGCGGCGTCAACACGAGGGATGTCAAAAATCATCACGTAATGACGTGACCATACGACCAAAGATTGTGACGTCATCATGACGTCGAATAACGTGACTTCACGCGATGACGTCAGCACATGACCAGATGTGCTGTAGAAAGATTGCAGTGCCTCCGATCTTGGAGGCAGTGCAAAACAATGTTAGGTCACAAAGCTTTCCTGGGGGGGGGGGGGGGGGGGGCGTGAGGAACAATACATCAACTGAAGAAAAGGAAGACGGCTTTCGCCTTCGAGTGGTCTTAGGCGAATGCATAAGGGACCCTGTGAGTTTTTTTTTCTGTCTTATTAGAGAGTTTTAGTGCCGCGGACTCCAAGCCGCTTCGTTATTCACCCTCTTACGTTCCCTTGCACTCTCAGCCGCACCCATGGACTATACAAAGGAACGTAAGGGGCTTACGTACGCAAGGCACTTCGGCGTCCCGGCACTAAAATTCTCTAAGAGGGAATTTTAGGGCTCGAGATCACCAAGCCGCTTGTGTACGCCCGCTTTTGCGCTTTTGTGGCTTTAATACAATTACGTGCGCTGTTATCTCTGCTTCTTTCAAAAGCAGAGCTGTTTAAGCTTGGAGAATCCCCGTTAGTGGCGAATAAAAATTGCCATCCTCATGAACCGGCACGCAATCCATCCTCTTCTTTATCTTCTGCTTTGCTGGCAGAACACGTGCACAGACTTTTCCGGCGTGGTATGTAATGATTCTCACGTAACACTTGTCACGTGACATGTTCCAAAAATCACACCTGTTATATATGCTCGTCACAGAGTCACATCACGCGATGCCAATTTTGGTGTATATCAATCTGGCGGAACGGCCGCCATCGCACCATGAGCGTGGCACGTAAGTCATGCTGTACATGACACGCGTGTCATGATATTCACGTTAACTCCCGCTATTTATGTTCGTAACACAGTCATGTCGCGCACTACCAATTTTGGTGTATATCAAGCAAGCAAACGGCCGCCAGCGCTCCATGAGCGTGGCACGTAAGTCATGCTGTACATGACACGCGTGTCATGATTTTCACATTGACTCCCGTTATTTATGTTCGTCACACAGTGATGTCGCGCACTACCAATTTTGGTGCATATCAAGCTAGCGCAACGGCCGTCAGCGCACAATGAGCGTGGCACGTAAGTCATCTTATACATGATAAGTGTGTCATGATTTTCGTATTAACACCCGTTATTTATGTTCGTCACGCTGTCATGTCGCGCAATACTAATTTTGGTGTATATCAAGCTAGCGAAACGTCCGCCAGCGCACCATGAGCGTGGCACGTAAGTCTTGCTGTACATGACATGCGTGTCATGATTTTCATAATAACTCCTGTTATTTATGTTCGCCACACACTCTTGTCAAGCCATACCAATTTTGGTATATATCAAATTAACGAAACGGCCGCAAGAGCACCAAGACTGTGGCATGTAAATCATGCGGTACATGACATGGATGTCATGATTTTCATGTTATGACCAGTGATTATGTTTGTCATACAGTCACATTATGCCATACCAATTTTGGTATACACACCATGAACGAAACGGCCAGGAGAGCACAAATTCGTAGGCGGCTACATAGGTAGATAGACAGATAGATACGTTCAAAGTCGCAGAAGTTCGCTAAGAAATGCTACGCATTTAAAAAAAACCAAGATAGACGCAAACCCACAGGTCTTCATAGCTCGAAAAGTCACCGATGATCCCGATACTCCCTCATGCGAATTTTGAGCGCAGCTTTGTGTTGAGGCAACGCGAACTGTGTTTGAATATCGGGCTATCCGCATTGGAACATTCGTTACATATTGTCACAAAAACTGCCAGTGCTAGAGTGCTACGCACGCCACTCTGTGCATTGCAGGCGTCATCGACATCCCCGTCACGACAAGCGAGACAGTAGCAGCGCACCCACCAGCCCTTCATGCGTACGAGCTCCGACCGAAGGGCGAGCACGCATGACGGAGGAAGAAAGCGATGTTAGAGGCCAGGGGCTCGTGATATCGACAGAATCCACGTTCGCTGTCTTTCGTCCTTGTTCGCTCTATCGGTTACGCCGACTACGCCAACGGCGATGCCGAACAACGCAGGAACAGACGCCTAAGAGCTGCGCTCTAAAGCACAGCGCGTATCGTAGAACATCATGGACTCGAATCGACGTGCACAACTCAGTTTCACGTTGATTTGGACACGCCTAATTCACTCCATATTCTTCATTAAATTTGTATAACTATGTTCTTGCACAATTTCGCTTTCGCAATTTGTTTAGGAGCGCTAGATTTCACGAATGAACAGCGCGCACATAGCCTCAGCCGTGCGCCCGTCGCGCAGAAAGACTATATATGGCGGACGCCGCCGGAGCGGAGGCGTGGCGGTGACGTGAACAGCGTCATCGCCGCGCCGCGACGTCACTGCCCCGCCCATTCGCCAGACTCTCCCCATCGACGGCTCTGGCCCTCCCCTACTACTGGCGCCCTCCTAGCGAAATGCGGCGACAACTGTCAACTCCGCTTTCCCGCTCTCGCCCATTGCCTGCGCCGTGGCGCGGCAGGCCGCACCGTGTGTTTTTCATCGAGCGGCCGTGGCACTACATAACGTGTCTGTGCCTTCGTATTTGGCTCGGTATGTCTTGGTCCGCAATACTCCCGTCCTGGCCTCAAGCAATAGAGAACTACCCCGAGAATTATCGTAGATCTTTTCTTTTGCAATTTCCTGCTTGAAAGTTCGGTAGGTCTCCAGTGATGATTTCGTAAGCATCCCCATTTTCCACATGTCCCTCTCTGTTTCCTTTTGGCTTGGTATTCTGCTGTATACTTGCTTGACAATTTTCGAGTTCGCTTCCTTCATTTAGTATCAACATTCTTCATGTACAAGTAGCTGAAAACTTTCCTAGCCCAACGCTCCTCTCCCATTTTTCTCAATCGCTCCTCAAATTCTATCCTGCTGCTAGCTCGACCCTGCCCTCGAACGATGTCCATCCCATGTCACCCTGTACCCAGAGCCATATATACCCTTCGGGAGAGTTTGGCGATTGTTTCATCTCGCCGCTCTCCGGGCTCCGCCCCAGCGCCGCCCTCTTCTCGTGACGTAAACCCTCTCTCCTCGCCGGCGGCGGCGGGCGACAGCGCGGTGCGGAGTCCGGCGCTGCCGCGACGGACAGACGTCGGCGCGCCGCAACACGATCGCTGAGGAGCGCGCGTAGGTTACGAAGCTCTTGTACGAAGCCGCGCGTATTCATGGCGACTGCTCCTCGCATTCAAGCGTCAATTTGTTGCGTGCGATGGGCTGCTGTTGCGCGGCTGGCTGTTCAAACAGCAGCGCGCAGGGTTTCCGCCTTTTTAGGCTTCCGAAGAAAAGAAGCGACGACGCCTTTGGATTAGAAACATCAAACGCAGCAAACGGACCCCGACCGACTGCTCTGTGCTATGCGAGATACGTACTTGAGTATTTAGCTTGAATATTGCTGGTATTATAACAGCGTACCATTAACACAAACTTATTATTTGTTGTGCAATGGGGCCCTTTCAGGCGCACAAACTTTAAAAATAATTTGTCACGCTGAAAAAAAGGAGTTTTATGGTTCGCGTTTCGATCGCTTGGGCAGATTGAAATTTTGCAGTGATCACGCTATAAGTGTCAAGCGTGATGTGTTGCGTTTACGTAATTTATCGCGCGTTCTGAGCATGAGCTTGGGATGTTACCGTGATGTTGTGAGGGAAGATTTATTTTCGGTATCGCAGGTTAGTGCCGCCGCGCGTCAGCGGCGGTGGTTACCTGGCATGTGTTGTACGTTATGTGGGCTGCGTTTCTGTGGCTGTCAGCCTATGGTGTCATTACCGCTGTGTTGCCGCTTGTGTACTTGCTACCAGTTTCACGTTTATTCGCGCATTTAAATTATCTGCGCCTCTGTGCTAAGCGAATGTGCCTTGCACTTTTTAGTCATGCACGTATAGTGCACAATGTTTGTGCTCGTGCAGGGAGCTCTTCCACTATAGCAAGGGGTCCTTATGTGCTCGATGAAATTTCATGATTAGGAAGTATAGAGCGCGAAGAAGTTGAGCAAAAAATGATTTTGTAAAGTAAACCAACAGGTTGTCCGCTATCAGACTAGCCGAAAGAGGTATTGTTTTCATTGAACACGCGCCTACTGGGGCCCTGCACCTGCTCTGACGAAAACCTTAGATGCCTCAGCAAACGCGAAAATGACCGCCGGCGTCCGCGGCGTCGGCGTCCCGCGTCGGCGGCGTCAACACGAGGGATGTCAAAAATCATCACGTAATGACGTGACCATACGACCAAAGATTGTGACGTCATCATGACGTCGAATAACGTGACTTCACGCGATGACGTCAGCACATGACCAGATGTGCTGTAGAAAGATTGCAGTGCCTCCGATCTTGGAGGCAGTGCAAAACAATGTTAGGTCACAAAGCTTTCCTGGGGGGGGGGGGGGGGGCGTGAGGAACAATACATCAACTGAAAAAAAGGAAGACGGCTTTCGCCTTCGAGTGGTCTTAGGCGAATGCATAAGGGACCCTGTGAGTTTTTTTTTTCTGTCTTATTAGAGATTTTTTTAGTGCGCGGACTCCAAGCCGCTTCGTTATTCACCCTCTTACGTTTCCTTGCGCTCTCAGCCC
>NW_023615436.1:0-39629 GCF_013339695.2 Rhipicephalus sanguineus
TCTTGGCGCAAAGCGGCCGTGGCTGAGCACTGACGGCGTGCCCTGCAGATGTGCGGCTTCTTCGAAAGAGGAGGCGGCTCTGCCCTTGCGGCGCTAGAAAACGCTGAGAAAGAAAACCGGAGAACAGCGGAAAAAAAGAAGTTTCCCTCTCCCCACCGGGAGCTTCCGGGGCGCGGGCCGCAGTAGCGCATGTTATTTTGCTTCTTTTTTTAAGTGTGTTTTTCACTCCACGCTCCCTAGCTATACTGTAGAGCAGCGCGCGGTTCCTTAGTTGGCCTTAGGCTGACCCTCTTTGCTCTTTCCCGCACTTTTCCACCTTCTGCGTTTTATTTTCCACAGCACGAGTCTTCAGTGGATTGCCATTGCTATGTGTTCGTTCTAACAATCTTGAAAGAATATTTCTTGTTTATATATTATTCGTGTATTGGTACTAAAATCTTACATTGCGGCCACGGCTTTTGATGAGTTTTTTTCACATAGCATATATGGTATTTCCGTTTGCCTGACTTATCCGTCAGCGAAAGATGAGAATGTTTACTCATTCCATTGCGCAAATTACATAATAAAGGACTAGCTGTTAGAACAAAACATTGCGTCTCTCTCCACAGACTGTTTGGGTGCAGCGCTGCTCGGGCAGCACGCAAAAATTTTCATGCTTCATGTTGTCTGTATACAGACGATGCTTCTTTTAAGTTATACAGAATGGTTTTTAATGGCCGTTTTAGTTCAGAAATGACATAAATGTATTATGTGAGCTCGGTTTAATGCAAGCGGGTGACATTACTTGCCTGAAAAAGCAAAATAAATAATCGCCTATCTAAATAAATAAAGTTCATTTATGACCTTCAAATTACACTGCCTTACCTACTGCAACTGACTAACTGTAGCCACTGAGTTTGCAATAATTGGAATGAAATTTTACGATTTAATATTTATGCCATCAAATTTGAGGTAGAAATTCACTGTTTGCTTCGGTCACGTTTTTTTTTTTTTTTTTGTAAGAATCCGTTTTAACCATCGAACAACGACAAAAGCCTAGTTTACTGTCGCACACTTGGCGAATGATGGTCTCGAAAAAATCTAGATACGCACGCCTGGAGAAACCATGCACGAATGTAATGGCTCGCTATAATTTTTGTTATTTAGTCAATAATGTATTTGGATTGTTCGCACAAATAATCTCTATCACTTGGTGTAATCAGCTCAAGGACCACAAGTATATGTTGTGTGTCACAGGTGATTTTTGTAATGTTTAAAAAATCACACTGTAGGAGTTGTTTACACTTCCTGCAGTGTATTTTATGCTGCCCTAAAATAATACACGCTGTTCGACTTCTCTGCCGGCAACCAAGGCCGGCACGACGTGTTGCCGACTTGTCGCCCCGACAAGCGTTTGGCGCGCTCGGCGTTCACTCGGCCACCAACGGTGGTGCGAATCGTGCAGCCGACCTAGTGCCGACAAGCGTTTGGCGCGCTCGGCGTTCACTTGGCCACCGACGGTGGCGAGAATCGTGCTGCAGATCTAGTGCCGACGTAGCTGGCAGCGCACCTCCGGCCGACCCTTTTCGGATGCCTGGTGGCCAGTGAAGTCGGCTGCCGGCTATTTGCCAGTGATCAGCCAAACGTCGGCAGTCGGCCAGCGTTGCTTGGGGTAGCTCAGTGGTAGAGCATCGGACGCGTTATTCGAAGGTCGCAGGTTCGGTCCCTGCCGGCGGCAAGTCATCTTTTCGTCCACTTTACTTTCTTCACATTTATGTTCTAAATACTACAGATAACACCCCCTTTACTTTCCTTGGCGTTATTGTCTGTTAGTTCTCAATAATATAGTGTCTAACAAAGATAGACGAGCCCTTAGAAAATCATCTCCCTTCCTTCATATATATATATATATATATATATATATATATACCGTATTTTCGTTCAGGCAGCTTGTACAGCAAGAATGGGGGCATTTGCAACTTTGTTTCATGATACCTGGATATTTGTAAAGCATTTTCTCTATTACGCCTTTTATGCAAGAACTTGCGGAATAAGGTTAGTTTACCTGGCATCGCTTTTCTTTCAAATGTTTGCGCACGGTGAGCCTTGTTGTACGCTACCTCAGCAACAAAAATAAGCCAACAGCATTGCGGTCCTATATATGGCCGTCTCTACTATTTTTTATCTTTTTTTTGTTTCCCTTGCGTCTTCCCAGTGTGCTCCGTACATAATAAAGAGCTTGTGGAGGCTAATTAATTGTCAAATAAAGTGGTGTGCATATGGCTAAGCAAACCAGTGGCGACTATGAGTAAAAAGCTCGTGAACTCACTGCGCGCAAGTATTTCAGCTGACTGCGCGTAATTTACTTTTTTATAACTCTTAATTCGTACATGCGTGATGCTATTGCCCGATTACTCATGCGAATAGGGTTTTTTTTCGTTCTTTGCTTGTGCGTGTCTGTTTTGCGCGTTTTTACACACGCACCAACGTTCTCGAACTCTGTGACCGGAACTAGGCCTATGCCGCTTGACACCGTGCCGCTTGATTTTTTTTTTTGCATTCTGTTGTTGCCCCAGCACTAACACAACGCTTAAAGATGGATAAGCTTCATTCCGCACCGCATTACTTAAGTCTTCAAGTGCCCTGTGTGGAAACGCGGCGCAAAAAACTACACGGTGGCGCTGCACTCCGGCATTCGTTTCGAAAAAGTGCAGCCGTCGTGCAAGGCTAGTTCACGAATTACTCGTGAGGTAGTGCCGAGTCCGTGCAGCACAAGATGGCTGTAACCGCAGCAGACGACGCAGCCGACTGCATTCGTGGCTATTTTAACGGCGCCCAACAAATACGTCAGTGAATGTTTTCCGGTAGCTTGAAATGCCAGGCAGCGTAAGCGGCGGCGACTCTTACGAATCACAACCTCCACAATTCGCGAGGCAGCCGACCGTAGCAGAGGGCTTGCACGACATCTGCACTCTCGTATTCGTTTCGGCATCTCGTTGCTGCTGCACTTTCTGAAACGTTCCCTGCACGACGACGGCACTCTGACGTCACCACCATGAACCAGTTCAGATAGTGCAGGGTGAATCGAATGGACCTGATAATTCTAACAGTGCGCCGCTGTCCCGACAGAGGGCGAGAGCAGTAGCGCCACCATATCAGCTCTTGAGGTCTTAAATCAACGTTGCTGTCGATTCCCCGTCAATTGGCGTTGATTCAGTTATTGACTGCTCCAATAATTGACGCCAAGAACGTGGGCAGAGTTGTTTAATGTGATAACAATGCTATTTTATTTGTATGGCGTATCTCGCCGCTAGGCCAAGTGTGGCTAGGCAACAAACCATCATGGACGAAGAGGTGGATCCGTCGTGCGCTCCGGTGTATTACACTGCGGGCGGCCAGGTATACGTCCCCCCCTCATTCCAAGAGCTTCTTTCTCTAAGCCGTGGTGGATACGTCTCCGCCTAACCCTTTGACCTGCGCGCTTTTAAAGAGTTAGCAATGCGCTGATGTGTTGTGTATTGCAGTGTATTTTCAAAACCGACCCAGGGCAGCGGCGTCGCGCTGCGAAGCATGTGTTCTCCTGCATTTCAGTGTCGGTGATATTTACGAAAAGGAAAAATAAAGACGGTAGAACAGCGCCCACCCCAGAATTTGCGCTTCTGTCTGACAGTGTATTTGTGCGTAGGGCCCATGTGGTGGAGGAGCATCGGCTACCAGTGGCGGAGGAGCAGGAGACGCTGGTTGCCGGCAGTCACCGCCTCGTGTGCCAGAAGAGGACTACTCGTCATTTGACATTGTCAAGGCTACACAGTGCGCTCCGTTTTATTACTATATTTATTTGAGCAGTGCAGGAGGCACAATGCATTTACACAGCAGAAGAGAGTGCTGTAGCTCTTGAAAAAGTTTAGTCATCTAAGCATTAGGTACAAAAGCTTGCTCTCCGACTTATAGGAAATTGACCGTATAGTCTGGTAAAATTAGCCCTGCTGTATGCGCTCAGTCCCCACAGTATCTTTGGGATAATGTGGGTTGGTAGCAGCATGCTCAAGAACTGGGCAAACGAGGATGCAATATACTTTCAGCTTAACATATGTGCCACTCAACGGTTGGGGTGCTTAGCTGCTAAGCCGAAAGGTTTGGGTTTGATTCTGGGCGCATTTTGGTGGAGGCAAAACGATTGAGCTGTGCTGTAGTCAGTGCACGTGAAAGAACCCGAGGGGGTAGAAATGATATGGGGCCCTCCGCTAAGGCATCTCTGATAGCCTTAGTTGCTTTGGGATGGTGTGATTCACAAACCAGTCTGGCCTAACATTTGAGGCAGAGCTTTTTAGCTTCTGTTGCAAAAAGCACAGTTATTTAAAGGCCTTCATGGTATCCATATCTTTTGTAAGTTTATTGTAAATACTTACCCAACTATCTCAGCTACTTGCCAACTTGCTTACATACTTATAACATACTTACCAACTAGCTCAGCTCTCTGTTATTTTAAGTTTGTTGGTGATTGTTGTCGCTAAGTGGTTTACACACGGTGCCCTGCTAACTGTAGCCAGTATTTAAATATACAGTCAAGCCCGCATGCGTCAAACTTGCAAAATGTGGGAATTAGTCCGATATATTGTATAATTTGATACAGAACTTTGAAAGAATTTAGCGTATCTTTTATGCGAATTTCACTGTCGATGTTGGCTTCGCGGCACTGCTTCAGGAGGATGCAAGAAAGGCGTCCTCTCTACAACGTGTGGGGTGTTCTCTTAGTTTGTATTTCTGATGGTTTGCAGTTAGGGGTGCAGATTACATGCAGGGGTGGGTTATACACGACAAAATACGACAATGGTAAAACAGCGCCTCAACATCCTTATAGGTACTGATTGGGCGCCAGAAGCCTGCAACAGTATCGTAGCTTGAGCAAGTTGATACGTCATCATCATGCGAAAAGTGCAGCATGCACGGGAGCGACGGACGAAAGAGAAGAAACAGCGCTCATCCTGTTTGTTTCTTCTCTTTACGTGTGAGCCAGAGGGTATGCCTTGGCTCCACTGACCTTCAATATCATACTCCGTGTGCTTCTTCTCCACATTGAACTATGCAGGTTCTTCCGCTTCACAGCGTCAACAAAGCACGTGATGGCAAGCGGTAGTATCACACTGCTCACTTTCCAAATGCAGTCCCCCTCCATGACGAAAAGCCAACATCTTGGGGTGTTTCACGCTGCCCAATGTATCAAGTATCTTGGTGATTTTTGTTCGATGTAGCCGTAGACTTTCCTGTGCATTGACGTTAAAGCTCTTTCGTGTTCGAGAAAAATTTGATATAAAGGTTCAACATTTGGTCGGCTTTGACTGTATGCCGATGCACTCTATTGTCTGGAGTTAGTCGACAATTTTTTCATTTTACGCTTAATTTCTTAATGAGGCAACGTTAATTAACTTTAGAAGCAACGAAGTTAGGCAAACAGTTCCAATTAGAAAGCTGTAAAATATGGTTTGCAAAATGCCCAATCACACAGCTTTCACTTTCTATCTGTTAAGTATGAGCATTTTTTTCTGCTTACTGTTGGTGCCCGCAAAATACAAAAAATACCAAGTGTGTTGAAAATAGAGAAGTGGGGCATGGGCTTATGGGCACAGAGCCTCGTTGTTTACCAACGAATGGGTGCACCGCTGCTTAAAGGGCGGCTACAGGGCGCAGGCATTGGTGTGCCAACGATATCACTTCTCTCACGGTGCTTCATGATGGCGATGAGCAGACGCAGCGGCTATCGTTTGTGCGGCCACAAGGAATGGGTGCGTCATGTCACGATAGCTGTTGGGAACATGAACAGCCCTGAAAAGAAAAAAAAGAAACTCCTTTTTTAGAACACTGACAGTGGTGAAATAATATTTTTGTGGCATGCGCTTTCCTGGCACATACTGGAAGAGGTCACCTTCTGTTGCGATACAGCACTGGGGCCTTCTGAGTAGGCTTTCTGTCACTGCCTTGAGCTCCATTGGTGAAATACCTTCTTGTGTAATACCCCTGTCACACAGCCACCACCCAATTCCATTAAAGGGGCCCTGCAACACTTTTCGAGCATGCTCAAAGAGCGCTGCCGATCGGTAGTCGAGGCTCCTGAGAACACGCGAGCCAAATATTATAGCGATGCGCACGGCCTGGAATTTACAATAAATTCTCAAAGTCAGCTGAAAATCGCTCCCTCTTCTTTCGACAATTGATGTATTAGTCCGCAAAATATGACGCGATTGTCGGCAGTGCCACCATTGGCTGATGTTATAATCACGATAACACCCTCATTATTACTTTTGTTGTTAATTTTGAGTTCAATAAGTAGAAAATATGTATGTTTATATTCTGTTATCGCGTTAAAAACACCGAACAAACATTAATATTAGCACTTCCGGTCTCACCGACAGCGTCTGCTCGTAGTTGCGTGGTTCCGTTTTCTTCGCCATGCGCAGTGCCGAAAACGTGAATATTTCTGTGCTTTTGACCATCGCCGGTTGCCGTTGAGAGTGGCAGTCGTTCGAGTGTTGCCTCCTCAGCTGAGAACTGCATCGTCGGCACGTTCTCACGACCGACCGAGGCAGGGGCGCAGCGTGTCTCCGATAACAATGCTGGCGTCCGGTAATGGCGGCGCTTCGGGGTCGTCTGCCAGTGCCGTCTTACGAGGCGGTGTATCGGAGTATGGGCCGAAACCGATCTCAGCTGTCATTCGTTCCAAACGAGCGCGCAGGTTTGCTTCCATGGTTGGCAGAGCGGTGTTTTCAGAGCGATGAAAACACTACGGCGTTCGAGGTGCACACCCAACATTACCAAACCGACGCGCAGTTTTCAAGCACGCGCGATACACAGTGCGATCGCCTCCGCTCGACGAGAACGACGCAAGCCGACCGGAAGTGGCGGCACAGACCACGTGGTTGCGCCCAGACGTCAGAGAGAAAAAAATGAAAAAAACTCCGCCGGCGCTCTTGGGCGGAGCCTCGCTCCTCTGCGCTCCCTCCCTTGACTCGCTGCCTAGCTTTCTGCGCGCTCGCAGCGTTGAGTTGAGGGAGAAAGCTGCGGAACGTGATCTCTATAATTTGGTAACACCACTTAGACTTGACGGATTCGTAAAATTTTTGCGGCATATGACTCGTGAAGAGTCATATGTCGATAATGAGACTATTTCAATATAACTAAGAAAGGTGTTGCAGGGCCCCTTTAAGCTCCATCAATGTAAAACTCCATTAGAGAGTTCAACGGAGATGGAGTTGTGCCCATGTCACACGGTAATTTTATGAACTTTGGACAGAACCCGCAAGGGTTCTGTCCAAAATAATGTTTTCGCTTTTATCACAGAAACGTGTACCTGCAAGCATGTTGGCAGTAATGTTGACAGGGGTGCTGGCAACACTGTACGTTTGTTTTTATGCGCGTTTTCTCTGCACGCGCTGATTGTCAAGCACACTGATAGTTGTCGTTGAGCTCTTTTAAGTTGCGCTGCCACCTAGATCACGTCCTTTCGAATATCAGATGAGCACAGGTCTCACATTCAGTCCACGAAACCCTTGCTGTGGATGGGTCCCACAACAATTCGCATGTACTGCCGCCGTCGATGCAGAAGGAAGAAAACCCGCGTCACTCACTGCTATGACATTTAGTAGTGTTGAAATCGCTGTAACAAGGGAACGAGATGCACAGACGTAAACACAGCGGTGCACACAGACTCGGAGACACTTATTCAAAGTGGTGCTGCTCGACGTTTTTGTGGGAGGCATGGTGCGGAGAGTATGTGCACTTGTACGCGTATTTTTTCTCCATTAAATGCTCGTTTGAACGGATTATGCAGTGTAGAACTCTTAATAAAATTCGTTATTGTGTTGACTGCGGCTGCTTTGTGTATGCAGTTTTTCCCGTAACTACAGATTACTGGGGATGAGAGTACTCCATTCTGCCGCTAATGGAGATCGCCGAACTCCCTTTGCGAAATGCTCCGTTTGACAGGGGTATAAGGCTTCTGATGTACCGTATTTTCCGGTGTATAAGTCGCACCTTTGTATAAGACGCACCCCCTACTTTTTACGACTTTCGAAAGAAAAAATGATATATAAGACGCACCTTTGTATAAGACGCATCTATTTTTAACTCAGTCGACATGATAAAACACAATGACCCACGCAGAGTACATTGATTGCGAAATGCGTAGTCACACACGGCACTGAATATCTGTAAGCAGCAGTTTTATTAAGGCGCAGAAAACCACTATTTATTCTACTGGATTTGAAGCCACATCCTCCGGCGCACTGTCAAAAGTTCTTCCGCCTCGGTTGGCAGCATCGCTGGGTTGCCGTCGTCAGCCTCTGAGTAACTTTTACGCAGCATTGTAAGCACCTTGAAGCACATCGTTGGCACTGCCTGTACTGTGGTGGCTACCATACCTTTAGGGCTTTAGGGACTTGGCAAGAACACAAACAACGAACGCGCCGCACGGTTATCACACGATCGTCGGATACCACCTACACACGCATACAAAACGTAAATGGCGACCGGAAGCCGGAAGCTGCGACTACTGCTGGACTGCAGCCTGCAGCGACGTCTCACACGGAAACTGATGATGATGATAATGAAGTGGTACTTTCGCTTTTGTAACTGATATTGTGGGCGCTACAACGTTACAATGGACCGTTGTGGTGCTTTTTTATTTATTGCCTCAGTTCTGTGGGTTTAATTCTTCGTTTAAGAACAAACAATTCAAACAGTACAATGGGGCACGCGACAGTGGTGGCTTTTATTGCGGCCGTAATCTCCGTGGTCGCCGCGCTGCTTGAGCAGCAAGTAGCTGACATCTAAGATCGCAGCCGCTTCATTGTTACAACAAAATTAGATATATTTTTACGAATGCTCTCGAGCTCAGTTTATCGTACTCGTAAATTAAATATAAACAAATTGGTCTCGCAGAATCACGTGACTTTTTGCGTATATAAGACGCACCGTTGTATAAGACGCACCAGCGAAAATCTAGGAAAAAAGGTGCGTCTTATACACCGGAAAATACGGTAATCATTCCCATTGTGTATACACAATCCTTGATGTAGCCTCACAAGGAAAAGTCTGCAGGGTTAAGGTGAGGTGACCTCACCGGCCACAGGACTTTCCTCTCTATCCTTGGAAGGTAACATCCAGCCATGCTCGACTACAGCTGTTGGCCCCATGGTGCTGATACTACATCACACTGAGCTGGGCCAGTGACTTGTCGCAGTCTCTAACCAGCCCTGTGAAGATCTCACTTGCCGGTCGAGTGTGTTTGAAAAATAGTGCGCTAATGAGTGCACTGTCATATTGTCAAGGGGTCGTGACGTCCACGAAGACAGCAGTCGGCGTGTTCAAGATGAAACTCTTTATTTGGCCGAACTTGTGGCCGGGAAATGAAAACCAAACTACAGCAATACACACTGTACACTGATAGTGGCGAACAGGGCGTCGGCCGTTGATAAACTGACAAACGGTCAAGCGCGTCGGCTTTTATACAGGTGCTATCGAACTTTCCAGCGGTATCGCTGGTGGCGGCGTTATCTCTCGACAAAGCTGGAATATTCGCATGTGGCGCGCAATCTTAATGGAACGTTCTAAAACAATCGCGATGCTTCTTGCACGTCGCGGCGCGGCCTGCGCAGCGCGTTGCGCACAGGCTTCGTGGGTGAAGCTTCAACTCATGAAAAATAAGACGTGCGGCAATATCATCATCGTCAGCTGCAGCAGCCTGACTACGCCCACTGCAGGGCAAAGGCCTCTTCCAAGTTCCGCCAATCAACCCGTTCCTGTGCTTGCTGCTGCCACGTTATACCTGCAAACTTCTCTGCGCACTTAACTTTCTGTCTGCCCCTCGCATGTTTGCCTTCTCTTGGAATCCAGTCAGTTATTCTTGATGACCAGCGGTTATCTTGCCTTCGCGCTACATGCCCTGCCCATGTCCATTTCTTCTTCTTGTTTTCAACTAAGATGTCCTTAACACCTGTCTGTTCTCGGAACCACTCTGCTCTCTTGTCCCTTAAGGTTACACCTATCATTTTCCTTTCCATTGCTCACTGCGTGGTCCTCAGTTTAAGTTGAACCCTCGTTTGTAAGCCTATATGTTTCTGTTCCGTAGGTAAGTGCCGGTAATATGCAGCTGTTATATACCCTCCTCTTGAGTGATCGTGGTACCATTCAGAATTTGAGAATGTTTGCCAACTGTGCTCCATCGCTGTCATATATCCCACACCAAACATTAAAAGACCACTGATATTGGTGGTGAGATGTTCCGAGCCAGTATAGATTTTGCTCACTCCAATAATGTGCATTGTCGATGTTTACTTCTGAATTTCGGGAAAAGTAGCAAGCTTTCTAGACAGCTCTGCTGAGCTTCTGGTTGTTTGAAGGCTTCAAAAGAGTAGGCCAGCATATTTGCTTTTCAAAGGCAAGATCAGCACAGATGTCCAATGGCCATTGGACCAAGCACCGCCATAACACCCCACCACCAGAATCGGTGACGGCTGCAGAAGACCTGCCAGTGTAGTTGCAGATTCCGATCGGCACCGCATGGACCACACGTCGTTCGGGAAATCCCGTATCTTTTTCGCTTGAGGTTGCCTCACCATTGCACGGAAGTGCTTATGCTCACGGTTCCCTTTGCAGGTGTGTTGCGGGGTTCTGTTCGGCACAATGGCCTTGGTGGAGCTTGAATGGATGAGGCACTTGTGTCGCACTTCTGTGCTTGCCCATGGACATTGGAAACGCTGAAAATGCTGAGGTTTTTTTTTTTTGCTCATTCCTTCTTGCCTCTTCCTTTACGTTTTGTTTTCTACGTCGAGCGCAAGTGTCCATGCTGGAGTCCAAGGTCTTTGTGGAAGACACGCTGTTCGCTATGCACGTCTGCCTTCTCCCCCGAAACAAGTCCAGAATCTTCTAACGACACTGCGCGTCTCAGAGCCACCCTGTACACCTGTTGCCAGTGTGGAATGTGCGTCTGTCCTATCGTCACTTCCGCCGCCAAGGTGTTTTCTTCGACATTGCTTATTGATCCACCCTGCGGATGCTCCATCCCATCGCTGCCACTTATTGTGCCTTGTGGATATTTAAAGGGACACTAAAGGCAAATATTAAGTAGACGTTGATTGTTGAAATAGCGGTCCAGAAACCTCGTAGTGCTGCTTTTGTACCAAGGAAGTGCTTATTTTGAAATAAAATCATGTTTTTAGTGGTCCGCATCGCGTTAGCGCGCTTCAAGTCTCCCATCTGAAAATACGACTTTCATACGTCACTGCTGCCGTGCCCAACGTTGCCCGCTTTTACTGCGCGGCCGCCGACACTAGTAGCAGCCGAGCGGAAGTAGCGGGACCCACAGTAGCAACAACGGCACTGCGGCAAAGACTTGCTCGGATGGGCACATTCAAAGCCTTCACCAAGTTGCGGTTGGTCTCGTAATCCTCAGTACGAAAGTGCAGCGAGCACACACGCAGAGGTTTTGACTGTTTAGCACACTGGCGCAATGGCATCACACTAAGCCACTTCGAGCGTAAGGGTTCATTCCGCGGCACCCAGTGAAAAGACACACCGGTTTCCTTGCTGCAGCACTGGCGTTGTGCACCATTCAGGCATCCGGCAATATCACACGCATGCGGCATTTTGTCGAACTTTCTGTCAGAGTGACTTTCACGAGCGCGAAAAACACGCACGGCAGTATGCGATCCCGAAACAACCACTGAGACGGGCGAGGCGCAGTTCGGCGGAACCTTTGAACCACGCGCGCCGTTCCCCATGGCAACGCCACGGAGGTTTTGTTTTCCAAGAATCAAGCGGAAACGAACAAACAGCATTTTATTACGTCTTTTGGTGCTCGGAATGTTCTTTTTTTTACTGCTGCTTGTTTGATTACTAGGGATTTATTGTAGGCCGACTTCCATACGTCATCGGGATCACTTCGAAAATGTCCCACTCGTGGCGCTCATCATGTGATACATTTAGCTTAATTTCTCGGTAAGTAGGGCACTGCTGTTGATAATATTGCCATTTTAGAAGTTGTCATACATTGGGCTTTCACTCTGACATAAATTGTTATTTGCCTTTAGTGTCCCTTTAAGTGGGAATCTTGGGGAAAAGGTGGCCTTGTCACTCCGGTTGTCGAGGCAGTCGTAATCAGTTGAAATCCCATACACAAGGTTGAATCTGTTTTGAAGATCCCTGGGCTCCAGGCATTGATGTATCTCCAGAGGATAGACGTCTCCCAAAGGAAGCACTCAAAACAAATGAGGATGGCCAAATCCAAGGGTCATGCACACTAGGTTGATTACTGCCTAATTAACAAAATGTTACTCTACAATATATTAGGAAAATTACTGAAGTATAGGGCAGAATAAAACCCCTTACTTCCCTTTTATTTTTGGGCATATTGTGGTCCAAGTTTTTCTGCAGGTAATAAGGATAGTTTGAATCATTTTGTTCAGTGCTTTGTATTCTATCCACTGATCTAAAAGTGTTGTATTATACCAAGAAGAAAGTTATTAACGATTTTTTTCTTCCATTACATGATTTTAGACATTTTTGTATATATTCTTACTATCAAATAAAGACGATTTGTTCTACAACTTCAATTTTAGTTCAGTATACTGCCATCTGAATGATGAGTACGTACAAAAAAGATAGGCGTGCTGTCCAAATTTGAAAGTCGTGTTGACCCGACAAAAAAATCTCGTTTTGAGAAACCGGAGTTCAAAGTAAAGAATTTAAATTTCATATTTTTCACTCTGCCAAGATAATGCATGTCTTCTAAACACTGGCACAGCCTCATACCGCTCCCCAAGCACTGGAGCTCTGAGCTGCTTGGATTTAGCGCTGTGCTCTCCACCTATACTTACCGATTTTAACTAGAGGGTCATTGATAATCCTTACAGTAGTGACCACATGCCTGCCATTGTACAGCTTGTATCTTCATTTCCCATAATGCCCTGCACACCACTGCGCTGGAAGCTTGAGTCTGCAAACTGGCCTCCGAGAGTTCACTGAAAAAGCCACTCTTGAAACAGAGATAATTGAGGGGTTAAGTTCAGATGAATTGAATGACAGGATCACTGCCTGCATACTAGCAGCAGCAAAGGAGGCTATCCCACAATCTTCTGGCATCTTTTGTAAAAAACTAAAACCCTGGTGGAATAGCGATTGTAAACAAGCTAAAAAAATTACAAAACAAAGCTTGAGGTATTTTCCACAGATATCCCACGCAAGCATGAGCAAAACCAAGATGTGTACGCGGGCAAGCAGAAAAAATAGCTTGGAAAAAGTACGTCTCCTCCATCAATAGTTCAGTAACGTCCAAGAGAATGTGGGATCAGGTGCGTATGTTTAGGGGCGATTACACCTCCTCTACGGTTCCCATTCTCAGCAACTGGCAGCCAAACAAACTTACAGGAACAAGCAGACATATTGGGCCAACACTTCCACACAATATCCAGCTCAGCAAATTATTCGGCAGCTTTCCTAAAATATAAACATTTAGCTGAAAAACAAAAGCTTCCAACTACAGGAGGTTCTGACAGATTATGCAATAGCCCGGGTTAACGCTTCTTGAAATCGATAGGGTACTCATCGCAGGCAAAAATACAGCACCTAGTCCTGATGGGATACATTATGCGATGCTTGCTCACTTGTCCCCGAAAGCAGCAGAGGCCCTGCTTCGATTTTTCAACATAATCTGGGAAACAAGTGAAATGCCAAATGAAGGGAAGAAAGCCATCATAGTCCCATTTTTGAATGCCGGAAAACGACCCACATCAGCGAGTCACTACAGAGCGATTGCGCTTACAAGCTGCCTTGCAAAATCATATGAAACCATTTTAAATATCAGATGGACATATATCCTTGAGACAGAGAACTTGTTGGATAGCCATCAGTGTGGGTACAAGAAAGGTTGTTCAACAATTGATCACCTGGTCCAATTGGAAAATAAAGTACGTAATGCGTTCCTACACAAACAACACTGCTTAGCTGTCTTTTTGCATACGATGCGACATGAAGATTTGGAATTTTGAGAGACTTGGCAGACTTGGTGATTCGAGGCAAAATGCTAAACTGTCTCTCTGATTTCATGTCAAACCGAACATTTCAAGTGTGTCTTGGCACGGTGCTATCATGTATGTTCATTCAGGAAAATGGTGTGCCTCAAGGGTGTGTTTTAAGCACAACACTGTTTGTAGTCAAGATGAACTCAGTTAACAGGATTGTACCTACCACACTAATGCACTCACTTTACGTGGATGATCTTCAGATTGCGTGCTGTGCATCGAATATGGCAACCTGTGAACGTCAAATTGAAATTACTTTAAAACAAACTCAACAAATGGGCATCTGAAAACGCCTTCTGGTTTAAAAAACAGTTGCTTCTCCCAAAAGAAAGGATTACAACCAGACCCCATCCTGAAACTAAATGAAGTACAGTAGAACCCCGCTGTTACGTTCCTCACTGCTGCGTTTTCCCGGCTGTTACGTTGTTTTCCGCCGGTCCCGGCATAGCTCCCATAGGATACAATGTATTGGGAACCCCGCTGTTACGTCGTAACTGTCGGACCGTTCCCGTATGATACGTCGCGAAGTGCGCTCGGAGCCGACCGAGTGACTACCAAAGAGAGCCGCCATGGTGCATTTTCACGCAGCCTGGCCTCGTTTGACCGTAATATTAGCCGCATGAGAGGCGCAAGCAACAGAATCTTTCAACTGATGCAAACAAAAGCATGGCCTTCGAGATTCAAATTGCAAAGATGGCGTCTATGATGTAACTGCTTGCGAAAGCAAGGCCTTCGAGATTGGCATTTACTATTGACAAAAGCATAGCCTTTGAGATTTGTATTGCACAAACATGGCGTGTATGACGTAATTGCTTGCGAAAGCAAGGCCTTCGAGATTGGCATTCACTTCTGCCATCGCGTTGGCGTAGACTCATCATCATCGTTATTTGTCGGAGAGCGGGAGGAGTTCGAGCTGGTTGGAGTTCGCATGGTCGTGCGTGCGGTTCGTGGTCGGACTCGCCGCGCCGGTCGTGATTGCGTGTGCTTAGTTCATTCATGCCTACAGCTGTTGGTTTAAAAAAATCACATACGTTGATTACATTTTTGTGGATGAGGCAGTCGTAAGCTCCGTGTTTCTATCCATCGACTAGATCGCGGCTGAGCGCCCCAATTTTCGTGCTGCTCGTAAGAATTGAAATAAAATTCTGTACCACTAAATATTTTGCCGTTTTTCCTGTTTTTCGGCTCTTACGTTTCCCGTCTCTTACGTTTATTTCCTACGGTCCCTTCAAAAACGTATCAGCGGGGTTCTACTGTAGTATTGCCGGTGAAACTGGAACACAAGTTTTTAGGCGTCGTATTTGATAAAAAATTGAACTTCCTTGCTCACATCAACTGCCTGAAAATTAAAACAATCAATGCACTCAATGTTCTCAAAGTTCTGACTCGCAAGCATTGGGACTGTGACCGTAAGTGCCTGCTGCAGATTACGGTTGTTTGGTACATAGTATATTAGACTACGGTAGCCTAGTATAGGGCTCTGCCAGACACTCGTACCTTCAACGACCAGATCCTGTCCATAATAAAGGGCTGCGCTTAGCGACAGGTGCCTACAGAACTTCCCCAATTCTCAGCCTGTATGCGGAATGTAACGAGCCATCCCTAGAACAGAGAAGAATGCAACTTATGTTTGCATACGTTCTCAGAATTTATTCCTTGCCAAACCACATATGTTATTACATTATCACACACTGCAACAAACGCTTACACTATACAAACAAGCCAAATGCTATCAAACCGCTGATGCTCAAATTTGAAGAAAAAAAAGTTTGAGTGCAATGCCCCCACTGAAGCACTCACTGTCATGCCAAGGCACAGAGAAAGAAGTATTTGAGAAGAAGAATCTTATAGGCCGGGGCAGCGCGCGAGAGCAGCTCAATAGCGTCATGGAGGAAATGCGGTTTTCTCCGCAGCACGACAGATGACGTTTCCGGTGTGTTGCCATCGTTTACATGCTCTTCTATGGACGCGATGCATAAAATTCGCGATACCGCCACATGCAATGTAAAATTTCTCAGATTTCTGTCTGTAACATCAAGGGGTAGATCTGACAAATATTTTAGCTTCAGTTAATAATAGATACTGCCGGAATTATAGGCCGTACAGTGCTTGAAGTGATCTGCTAGTAGTGACGCCTGAGCAGACGATGTCTACAACAAGGCCGGGCCCCTTGCTCCTCGCTTGAATGTTGTGCTCACGCGTGCGTAGGTGGCCGTGGAAGGGAAAAGTTCCCAATTCGAGCTAGCAAGCTGTCATGCATCCCTTCACCATTTGCAGGATTTCCGTCTCTTTAGCGCGCTTAGTGGCTTCCGCGTTGTGCCGGCGGCGCTGACTTCTCGATATTTGCATGCGCTTTTCACGCCACAACAAAGGGGAGTGTATGCTTCCATATTGCTAGCGAACACACACAAAGGACGACATAGGAGGAGACAGGACCACCGCTAGACTTCAACTGATTTTTTAATCGACATGAAGGACACAATACATTCTATGTCGTCCTTTGTGTGTGCTCGCTAGCAATATGGAAGCATACAATCAATACCAACTAGCCCAGCTTAATGCATGAAAGGGGAGTGCTTTGCATATTTCCATCAGTGCTTCTTCATGGTGGGGCAGAAATGTGTTGTGCCGAACTGCAACAGTGGGTACGCATCCTGTAAGGAGAAAGTAATTGCCTCCAAAGTTTCTAGTGACCCGGTGAGGTTGGAAGCGTAGGCTCGTGTCATTCCAAGAAAAGATAGAGAGCTCACGCCTCGCGACTACGTTTGCGAGGAGCACTTCTCGCACAGTTGCGTCATTCGTTGAAAAAACTCACATGGTCCCTTATGCATTAGAACACGA
Source organism: Rhipicephalus sanguineus (assembly GCF_013339695.2). NCBI lineage: Eukaryota > Metazoa > Arthropoda > Arachnida > Ixodida > Ixodidae > Rhipicephalus > Rhipicephalus sanguineus. Next base: position 16,893 of record NW_023615436.1, read on the forward strand.
CTCAAAGGCAAAAGCCATCTTCTTCTGCTTCTTTTCCTTCAGTTGGTGTGTCTGTCCTGCCCACCCCCCTGCGAAAGCTTTCTGCACCTAATGTACTTCTGCACTGCCTCCAGGATCGGAGGCACTGATCACGGAGGCACTGCCTCCGTGATCACTGCCTGATCACGGAGGCAGTGCAAAGCGACGATGTCACGTTGTGACGTCATAGTGACGTCATGATGACCTCACAAATTTTGGCATCTGTGACGTCGTGATAACGTGATGTGGCGACGTCATCGGGGGATGATGATTTTTTGCATCACTCTTGTTGACGCCGCCGACAGGTGACGCTGACGGTCAATTTTCGCGTTTGATGAGGCATCTAAGGCTCTCGCCTTAAAAACTGTACCTAGCCTATCGAGCTCACATTATCAAAACTTAGATTTCGCGTTCTACAAGATGTCTCACTCAGATAATCTTCCTGTTTGTTAGGCCAATTTTCCCATTAATTTTTCCCTTAATTCCCATTAACACACCCACTTAAGCGTAAAGTGCGAACGGCGAATCAGTACCAAATGACCTTAAACCGGTGAGCTTTGTCGGAGAGCGCGACGCACGCGTTTCTTCTTCTCCGCTAGCGGACTCTCATGACAGAGGGCGTGTCAGTGCTGTGCCCAATTCCATGACTTTATTAGGGCGCCCAAGCGAGTGCAGTTTTGCCTCCTCAAGAATTCTTGCTCCGTGTGCCAAGGTCATCTAGACTAGCTTCGTGGAAACACGAAATTTCTCGATCGTTGGCACATTTAAAGAAACAAAATACACCACCTGAACATATTGTACAGGAATTTTGCATGGTGCAGCAAACTTATAACAATTATAAAGAATTCTATACAGATGGTTTCAAAATAATTACCTAGCGTAGTCCAAGGTACCTGGGAGCGTACAATTAGACTGCCGCAGTTAGTCGCGGTCTACACGGCTGATTGTTGTGCTTTGTGCATGGCACTCAAAAGATTGTAAGTGCCGGACACAAAAAAGCAGTAATATACGCAGATTGTCTAAGTGCTTTGAACGCTTTGAACCCACGGTCTCAGTATGAGCCCATTATTGGCAATATTTTAAACATGCTTTCACACCTAAGTAAAGGTCAGTCTGTGCAGTTCTGCTGTGTCGCTAGCCGCGTCGGGATCCCAGCAAATGAAGGGGCGGATCAGCATGCAGCAGCAGCACAACATCTCACTGTTTTGAACGTAAATTGTGCCTATAAAGGATGGGATTAAAGCGCCTCGTAGATCATTAACACTCAAATGGCAGTCAGTAAGCCTGTACTTGGTGAATGGAAAACATGTTACCGTCAGGAACGGTTCATCGAAATTGTCTATGTCGACTTCGAATAGGTCACACGCACATTACACATAACTATCTTTTGGCAGATGAGGACCCAACAAGATGCGATAAATGTCACGAACAATTAATTAACAGTATTGCACATCTTAACAACCTGTCCAGATATGGAAACGCAAGGACAAAGACACTTCGATCTGCTTGATAAGTTACATATACCATTACACTCAACGTTACTTTTAGGTGGAGAAACATTAATACCACTAGCTAATCTCATCAGCTTCTTAGATGAAACAGACTTATTAAATAAGCCTTAAGCACTATACTCTATGCCACATGATGAAGGAAACGAAATACACTGACGAAATAAAAGCTTAAAAGAAAACGACGTTCCCTTCATCATGTTTCCTTCCGACCAGACGGGTTTCCTTCAAACTCTCGATTTCACTCTATTCCAGCATATAGTGCATGAAGCTTTATAAACGTCTGCAACCTGTAGCACGGCCTCTTTGAAAAGGTTGTTGCTGCGGCAGCTATTCTAAATAAAGCACTTGCCTCCTTATCTTTGGGAACAAGGACACGGGCAAGGCAGCAGTGCTATGTACATATCTCTGTGGTTTTAATATGATCATCTCATGCAGAATACATACCCATGGTGGGGTCTGATCGATAAACGCTGCTGCCCTCGGAACACACGGAGACAGTTCACGCGGTCGTGCAACAAACACGGAGGTTTATTAAACACTTCTTTACATATATGGCGAGCTCGCCGGCCGAATTTGTAACACGTAACACGCTAACAATGAATACTGGGAAACATATCACACACTCAAGACAATGTAAGACATACAGTACACCATAACATAAGACATACATAAGACAACATAATACAATACAAATGTGGCGCCGCAGATGCACGACTCACCACGAGGGCCCGAGGGAAGCGAGCCGCGGTACCGTCCCCCCCGGGACCCACCGTGGCCGACGTCCATCCGCGCGCGCGCCGCCACACCCCAAAAAGAGACTCACTGCCGTTTCTATGCGCCGGCCTAAATTCTCCACGGCGGCGATGCCGGTGCCAGCGCCCTAAACTCGGGTTACAGCCAGCGCATCCCTGACCTTGGCCGAACGCAAAGCACATGCGTTGCAAACACAGCGGTTGTGCCCAAGCTACGGCAGTCGCCTTTACAGGGGTGATATAGCACCCCCACACCATTGACCACCCCGCGTATCATGCTCATAATTTTAATGTATATATGCAATATATTTTATGTATATATGCAGCGAGTGATCTTAGGCCTTTCTACATCCACACTGCACTATTCATTTTACCCCATATGTCATCCATGGCCACATTTTCGTAGTTATGGCCATAGTGTATGTTGTCTAGAGTAGAGTTTATTGGGTTTTTTTTTCTTTTTCTCTCATTTGCTCATCATGTGGCTGGCACAGCATAGCCATAGTTGCTTTTGTGTGAATAAAACCAACATAACCAAGGTTAGCAAGCCTGAGTGGGGCTTCGCCCAGAATATCTAGCCTTTCCTCTATTTTCGAAAGCCTGCCCTCTACCCAAGCCTCAGCAGATGCTTGGGTTTTTTCTATTTTGGTTACCCTCTCTGAGACCGCCTTCTGTGTCCTAATTATTTCATTAAGCTTTGTTTCAGTGATGGGCCCGGAATTTTCTTCAGCATCACCCGAGTGTGACACTAGCAACCTGGCAACGGGAAAACATTCAGATAAACATAAAAAGAGTACGTGGACATGGCAACACAACTAAACACAGGTGATCACTATGAAAACAGTATTTTCAATCACCAACCTGCACAAGGAACAGGAAAGTCGGTGACATTGTCATGATGGTGTTGCCGTGTCCACTGATGCTTGCAGAAGCGAGCGTCCCTTTTAAAGCATGAAAGCCAGTGGGTCTGGGATGGGCAGGTGACGTCATGGTGCGTGAAGAAGATGCGCTGTAGCCATACTCCACGTGTGGCATGAGAGTGTCATCCAAGATTGCGCCTTAGATGCCGTTTGGCAGTAGCAAAGGCCATGCAGGCTGGCAGCATCCGTGAAAGTTTCAGCAGCACTGATCCAAAAGCACCCAGCTAGAGCCTGCACAAAGAACGGGAAAGTAGGTGACATTGCCACGGCAGCGTTGCTGTGTCCACTACCGAGCAGTTAGCTGAAGATAATCATCTTCAGCTCAGTAGTGCATGTGGCCTAGTGCAGCATACTGCACACTTTAATCGCTCAAATGCATGGGGCTGCCGTGCATGCGGCCTCTTTATGCGTAGCCACCAAGTGTGCCTCACAGACGCCTTCACAAACAAAAGCAGCTCGCCATCGCGACCCCTATGTGCTGTCAGGAACGAAGTGGGCATAATGAATACTTTCACGTCAAACGCATGCATATTGTACAGCAAGTGCCTCGGCAGTGACGGCATCAGTTTAGTAAGCGAAGTGCTGCACACAAATAAAAACTATCGCTAGCAGGAGGCTCACCTTCTAATCTATCTTTACATTGTCAAGATTGTAAGTGCACGCCAAAATTTGATGAATGCGCAGTGTTGTACCGGCACAGAAATGAAGAAACGCGCCTGATGATTGAAGCATGGCATATCGAGAATAGGGGTAGCGCATGCGTGAACCAACCGTCGATTAACTTGCATAAAGATGAAATCAAATGCCTTAACAGTTATCTTCCACGTAGACCGCCACGTGTGCCGGATTCATAGGTTCGCCTGTTGCATGGGCATGTGCAGATAAGTTTTCGTGCCTTCTTTCTTTTCAGCCGTTGTGCGTCTCTTCAGTTGTTAGTCGGCGTTTGTGGTGTCCCGACTTCTTTCTTGTGTCCGTGTTTGCAAGCCCTGTCTCTTTTTAGAATGTATCGACTTCACATAGCAGCAAATGCTGCGTGTCGGCGGAGATTTTATACAGTAGCGCATCGTTACAAGTGCACACGCATTGGCGAAAGCCGGACGAGTCGTCCGCTCTTCCGCCACAGCCTTTATGTTTCCTGTCGACATTTCCAAACGCTCCATGCAAGAGAGCCGTAACTTTTTCTGCGCTTTGCTGGTACGAGCGGAGCTCATCATGAGACGGTTGGCATGTAGTAAAGCGGGATTCGTTGCAGGTACCAAATGTATTCACAAAAGCCTGGGCGCAGACCAAAATGCCTACTAAGTGACAGTGGCGCTTGCCTGAGCTCGGTTGCTCATAGCGAGGAGGATTCCAGCCAACTACTTGGACGAGGACAGAACGACATACGACACACCGAGGTGCACAAAATTTCAGAAGCCATGGCCATCAACGAAAGGGGGCAATCATGCATCAGTAACCACCCATGCGTAGAAATAAACAATCTGGCAATCAGGGAGCAATGCATTCGCTAACAACTGCATAAATATGAAAGAAAACTTTCAATAAATGTTCAGTTGCTTGTCCAGCGGCGTACCGTATGTCTTTCTGTCCTCGTCCAAGTAGTTGGCTGAAACCCTCCTTGCCTATGAAGTGTACTGGGAGGGATTAAAGCTATTTTGGACGTGGCTGTGGTGATTTGACTGATTGAACAGAATAAAAAGGCATGAATTCATTTTTTCAGACTGCCCAGTTTTTTGGATGATTTTGGGATCCCAGGGAGCTTGAAGAATCGGGCGTTGACTGTAGCGTCTCGTCCTTTTTGTGACACCCTATGGGAGACCAGCACTGAATAGGTGGTGCACTGAAAAAGTGCCCCTGGAGGGGAGCCGCGACAACTCAGCCGCTCGTGCAGACAACCAGCTGCAGTGCACGCGCCATTCCCTTGCTTGTCTTTGGCACAAACAGCTTGAGCAGCCATTGCGCCAGCCATGCTGCACTATGGTTTTCAACAAATAACTTTACCTGAAGTATACTCTCGCAGAAAAGCGCTCGAGAATGGAGAGAAGCTCTGCAAATCAGACATCTATGCATACGCCATCGAAGAGACGGTGCTGTGCCTAGATGGCGCATTGTTATCATTTTATGGTTGCGTGCTGGGATTTGCGTTAAGCTAGTGCAGGCTGACAAGCCTCCATTGATAACTCTGTGCTCCGTCGACGCAGCGCTGCCCACTTCTGCAGTAAAAAAAAAGGCAAGAAGGAACTGCGTCACTTTTACAGCAAAAGCTGTTATGAGATCACAACAAGGGCCGTTTTTGGCGCCGTAGTTGTCCGCTGCTGCCACCGCCGCCGGAGTCCGTAATCACTATCGCTCGAAATAAGAAAAAAAAAAACGAAATAAGAAAAATATTCCAGGATGGAACGAGGTTCGAACCTGGGCCCTCTGCATGGGAGCCCAGTGTTCTACCTCAGAGCCATGCCGGGGCTTGAAACTGCTTTGCAAAAAGACCCCATACAGGCTTCATGTCGGGAACGAACCTTGTTAACATATGTAATGTAGTGTGGTAGAAGAGTAAAACATCAAACAGGTGTCACACAATGCGAATTCTGTAACCAAGCTTCACAAATGCGAATTGCGCAAGGAGTTGGTTGTTGAATGCTTCCAACCCATTACAAAGTGCTCTGCCATAATTCTTCATCGTCATCAGCTACAGCATCAACAAAGTGCACATAATGCCTTAGAGGTGCTTAGTGGGTGCCACGGTTCTCTGCAGAACAATGAAAAATTGCATAGTGGCTGCTTCCCTACTTCACAAAAATTATGATTTATAGCGTAGTGGGTTCCTCGCAACTGCACTTCTATTGGTTGCCAAGGAAGCCCATAACGCTCCCATGATCCATTTCCTCATGGTCTCAATAAAGTAATTTTCTCTCTCTCTCTCTCATGTTAACGTGTGTTATAAAGCGTGGTGGGAGAGTTAAATAATGACTGGGAGTCACACAATGCGAATTACGTAACTAGTGGGTCATTTAAAGTTTACAACCCATTACAAAGGACTCGGCCATAATTCGTCATCAGCCATCGCATGAACAAAGTGCATATAATGCCTCAAAGATGGTACCTCGCTTCTCCGCAGAATGATGAATAATGTCGTGGTGGGTGCTTCCCAACTTCACAAAAATTATGATTTGTGCCATAGTGGGTACGTTGCTAGTGTACTTTTATTGGCAGCCACAAGAGAGTTTATAACGGGCTCTAGAAATGCCACTCTTCCAGTTTTCGCTGTGACTGTGCTGCGCTTTCCTTGCAGGCCTGGCGCTTTGTTTTCCTGAGGCTTTGGTAGTCTGCGGTGTGTATGCATGCGGATGTTGATCAAGCAAACCACCGTGGTAGCATAGCCCATCGGGTGTTGCACTGCTCAACTAGAGGGTGTAGGCTAGATTCCCGGTCATGGCAGCCACATTTCGATGGGGGCAAAATGCAAACACACATGTACTTAAATTTATGTGCACACTAAAGCACCCCAAGTGGTCAAAATTAATCCCGAGTCCCACACTGCGCGCCTCTTAATCATACCCTGTTTGGCATGTAAAACCCCAGCAAATATTGATGTTGATCAAGCACCTTAACTTTTAGCAGACACAGGCAAGCGAACAAACTAAAACAGTACGTTAGGTGAATGAAACGATGAGCAAAAATCCAAGACACTTCTCTAGCGAGGCACATATTCTGGTCGTCATGGTAGCCAATGTGGAAGGAAGCTTTACCACGTCGGCTGACTCCAGAAAGCTAAGCTTTAAGTAGTCCGCTGCTTTATTCGTAAGTAGAACCCTGTCTGTAGCATAAATTAACTTCAACGGAAGCATCTGAGCATTCAGTATATATTGCGTGCGTGTTTTTGCAAGCGGCCTGGGCAGTCGTGCCCCTGCACACATCCCTTTGACAAATTAGCTTTCCTTCTACGTAACTGTTTGTAAATAATGTAGACCACTTGCCTATTGTACCGTTTACTTCAAGGATTGGCACCAGAAGGGGCTTGGTGGTGGTGGTCAGATGAAAAATTTGTTACATATGCCGTATGCTGCCTCATATACTCATTTTATTCCTGACAAAATGCCAGCTAAATTCTGCTGGTTGGCCCTGTTTTCCACTGGTGGCCGTCTTCACTATTGAATAAATCTAGCAGACAGGCGAAATTCAGTTAGAAACCAGCCACTAGACAGGAGAGCAAGAGCAGAACATACTCTGCTCACCTGACTGCCTGGATGCAACGCTGCCTCCGTTCTTATTCATATAGTTTAGAAGGATACATCCTGCCTCATTTCTACGTATTGCAGCACAAATGCAACAGAACTGCCAGTCTTCTTTTGTTTTGTTTTGGCGATCCATGCCCGCATCGCCTCTACCAGCTGCCAGATAGGCACGCTTTGAACACCAGGGCGGCGCTGACCGCACGGTGAAAACTCCAGCGCTGTTTCCCTATAGGCATGTTGTCGAACGGGTCTTTCAGGGGGTTTGGTGATGATCTGATGCTGGACAGTTAGCATCTGGTTAATCTTCAATGTTGTAGCGAAGCAATTTTGTAAAAGGAACTGAGCATATGCAAAAGACTTTCTCATTGTGCTGGAGGTAGACTCCGGTTTACGTAGAGAGAACGCCTCGGCAGAATGGTCGCATGACGGAAGAGCAAGTAATGTTGATGGACCCTGGACATTGGCAATTTCCTCAAAGTATGCAATGGCGCTGCGTCTTGTAAGGTGACGATATTCTTCGCTGAAGAATATAGTCACCAGTAGGTGAGCATGTCTGTTGCTAGGCTGAATGATTCCTTGTGCAATGCAGATTTGTCGTGAAGGCAGGCAAGAAAAGTCCTTAGTGATTACAGCCCTGGACACGTCCAGTCCAAAGCCCACAGCGACAAGGATGCTGCTTTGAGGGGGCAGAGTCACAATATCGTCGGAAACACGTAACACTGTCTTTGGGAATCGGGTGTTTTCAGATTCAGTACAAAAAGAGCCCTCGGGGAGGTCAATGAGCGGCCGTATTATCGAAGAAAGTCCCGCAGCGGAACTCCACGATGCTTGGTTGGGAGCATTACCACGATGCTTGGTTGGGAGCACACAGATAACACGAGGAAGGACCCCGTAAATGTTGACGCACCGACTTGAATACAAGCCTACACATTCCAGTTGGCATCACCAGAGGCCGCCTGCCATGCACAGCTGGGGTCCTTGCCACGGTGTGGGGACCATAGTTCGGCAAACTCACTCATGAGACTCAGATCGAGCCGTGAGCCAGAGTCTGAGTGAGTCCGGCTGAGTTATATTTTAGTGAGTTTGAGTCTGAGTGAGCGCAGTTGAGAAAAATTTTAGTGAGTCTGAGTCCAAGTGAGCCCTAAGTGCAGAGTATATTTCTTGAGTGAGTCTGTGTGAGCTCCACATTTTTTGCCGACCTATAGTTCTACCTAATCATTTTCAGCATAACTGTCAGCCTTATGTCAGCTCACATTTATACTCATGTCTACTCACACATACTTCAACGGTTCCTGGTTTCCCCTGTGGGGACTTGTTGACTGGCTCCTGAAAGGAGCTTAAGACGACGATTGCAAGCTAGGTGACGTAGACCGGTGAGGCGATCTGAATTGACGGTGCTGAAAAGTCGAAGGAATTCGCTGGATCGTTAGGTATGCTTCGATCTCTGGGAGTGCTAACCGAAGCGTGGTCACTGAGTGTCAGTGTGGAAGGCGCGAAGACCTAGATGGCAGTGCTGAAAGGTACGATACACATGAGCCGCTTAGCCACAGCGGTAACAGAGCGGACTGTTATCTGATGTACGCCACACTCTTGCCTTGCTAGTGCTCGGTCTTGAGCCAGGCAGCAGATACATGGGTTCATTGGGGAACCTTGAGCCGGTTCTCAAGGTACACTGTCCGCATAGTGGGACCCTTAGCTGGTGGTGCAGGAGTGCCGCCACATATGTTAGGAAGGGGACTCGGGTGTGGTGGTGCCAGTCTGATTTCATTTCTGATGACGTCTGTGAATGCTGTCACGGCTGGTTGGACCCACTGCTAGGAGTTGATGTAGTAGGTCCCACATGACACTTCGTATGAAGTCTGCAAGGGCCCGCCTCATTGGTCTAATGGTTATGGTGGTCGACTGCTGACCCAAAGGTCGCGTGATCGAATCCCAGCCATGGTGGCTGCATTTCAATGGAGGCGAAAATGCTTGAGGCCTGTATACTTAGATTTATGTGCTCGTTAAAGAAACCCAGATGGTTGAAATTTCCTGCGCCCTCCACTACAGCAACTCATAATCATATCGTTGTTTTGGGGCGTAAAACCCAGAGTATTATTGCGATAGCAATTATATGGACAGTCTCGGCTGGAAAATGTCCGTCCCCGTCGCCGTCATGCACCGTATATGTATAAGTGTGTATACACCACTGCGCAAGATATATATAAAAGCCCCAAAGAAAAATAATTCAGAAAAATGCTTCCGAAGCGCGGAATCGAACCAGGGACCTCTTGCTCCGCAGCGAGTGGCGCTAGCCACTACGCCACGGAACGCAGGTCCTCCGCATAGCTAACGGCGAGCGTTATATACACACCCTTTGCCGCTGGACGGACTCAGGCGCTCATAAGCGTTTCTTCATTACCAGCGAGATGGCGCTAGGAGCGCGATGAGCACATTTAAAAGTCGTCGGCGGGCTCGCTCGCTGCTTCTTATATTTGCGCAAGGAGAACCTTGGCCTTCCGCTGTCTGCTCGCGCGGTTTTCTCATGGTGAGGGCAAGAGGGATGTTTCAAGCTTTAACTGTGATGTCCGCGCTCATGTTACGGAGCGCCGCTAAACGACGCCGCTAAACGAACAAACAGAAGATGAGCACGAACTATCAAGTGTCACAGCTCGACACTTGAAGCACGCTAGTTTCCTTCGCTGCTTCGGCCGCCTTTGTAAAAGGAGTGCTGTTCAAACTGAGAGTATCCATTGGCGAGCCTCACTTCGTATAGCATTAGTTTCTTGCTATCGCATTCATTGCTTCGCCCTTGCGGCGAAACTGTGATTTTTTATTATTGAGGGCCTACCTCTTGCTCTCAGGCTCATAAGGGCATGCAGTAGCCGTGATGTAGTGGCATTTATACCATGATGACCGCTGCTGGAGAGTACGTTCTATTGTGGTAGGTGGTTTTGGCTGCACTGCAGTGGTTGGTCCCGGCTGCACTGCGGCTTGGCTTATGGATCTGCCACTCTCATGGGCAACAGTGGCTGTATCGCGGTGTTTGGTCCAGGCCACGTTGAGGCTTGGCTTGCAAAGGTGCCTCAGTGTTCTCTGGCAGGCGAAATGGACTTTGTGGTTGTGGTCGAAATTCTCGGCCAGGGTGCGACATCGTTTCTGGACTGACTATTTCTGGATTGTCACAGGTCCAGCTGATGCTTGTCCCGCCACAGTTCTAAAAGGGTAAGACATTGTGCATTTTCAACTGTTATGTGTTGCACTGTGTGAAGTTAGACGCTCTGTTTGAGGTGGGTCAAGCTGCATCCCTCCCAGGCATGTTTGACAATGGGGCAGCGAGTTTCTGGGCTGATTTTTGATGCAGCTCGTGCTCTTGCTGCAGTGTTGTTGTTGTGTCCCCTGAGGTGCTCGAGGTAGCGGTCCTTGAGAAAGTGCCGCATGCATTTGAGTCATCCCAGTCAGCGTCCACGTCACCACTTGGGCTTTTCTAGAAAGTCCTTGATGACACTGACCTCAAGTGCGACAGGCATGCTGGCTTCTTGCACGGAGACAGCACTTAGCACATGGCAAATTTCCACGCAGTTGGCTTTCAATAGCTGCGGTGATTTCTGGGGATATGGCTCTGACTGGTCAAGGCCTATCTTATCAGCACCTTGTGGACTGGCCTGGTTCGCGGGTTGTTAGGGCATTCATCACGTTACCGGCAACCGTGGACAGGTATGGTTGCATTGTTAGAGCACCCAGTACGACATGTGCCAGTGCCTCCAAGCGACCAAGCGATGACGAGCATGGGGGCAGCTTTTCCAACAGAGGAGGGTGGAGAAGGTTGTTGCCTTTGGCTATGATGTCCTGGTGTCGGATACCAATGCAGAGTCGTGGCACAGCCTGGGTCTTGTGTTTTTATCAGGGCAGGCTGCACGGCCATTTGCTGATGAGCTGCAGTGCAGTCACAGTCTCGAGGTGTTGCCCCTCCTGAGCTCCTCCCTCGGTAGTAGTCTGTTTGGACTTGCTGGTGGTATAAGGAATCCGGCGAAAAGTAACAATCAGGGCTGCACTCCATTCCACCCAGGACTGCCGCCTCACGCCTTTGTACCCGTGCCATGCAGTGGCACCATTTCGAAGGTGGTCTACGGCCACCCACCATTTCTGCTATTCCATCCAGGCCTCACAAACTCTGTGAGCATTGAATATCACCACCCAATTGGCAGGGTCGTCGTGGACACTGCAGAACTCTTTGGTAATTCACAGACAGCCGGCGCTGGTGGGGTGCAAGGCGAAAATCTGAAGTGTGACGATGCCAAGCAGCTCAATTGGTATGAGTGCTCAGTGAGGGCACACCAGAGATTATGCGGTTCTGGGTTGTGCTGTCTTCATGTACTTGTGAGGCAGCTGCAGCCAACGCAGCATTGATTGCATGCAGTTCTGACAAGGCGGCAGGAGATAGCGAGGAGCTCGGCTCTGTTGCGCCTTGACGTGGATTTCTGTGATGGTACGCAACAGCTCAGCGGTGCTGTCATGTGGTCCGAGCCAGTAAAGTGGTCTCTGTGATAAGGGTGACAGGATCCTTGTCCAAGGGAGCTTGTACAGCACCATTAAGCATCTCAGGGGCCGATGGAGTCCTGAGGGTATTGCAGCGGGAAGCGTGTTTCCAGGCAAGAGGAGGCTGTGCACTTTCTTGGCAGTGACAGCCTTGTGCCACCAAGGAGGCCTGGATGCCATCCTCGAATGGTGTCATACCTGCTTCAGGCAGCAGTAGGGTCCTCGTGTTCATGATCGAGGAGGTGCGGACAACATTCCTTGGATGGAGACCCGTAATGCCAACGATCCTCAAGGACAGGTGACTCTAGCAAGACTGAAAGTTGGCAAAGTTGGCTGAGTTGGTGATACATGATGGGGCGAAGAAAGGTAACACACCACAAGATGATTTATTAGAATATACAGATTATTTAAACATACATGATATACATAAAGAGCATGCACAGAGGAGCTGGTGGGGGAACGTGACAATGCCAATACAAAAAATTTTCACGCTGAGGAAACTGCACAAATGCGACAGGGCAAGTCAGACGAACATGCTACTGATTAGGTTTAATTCTTTTTCACGCAAGGATACCGATGTTTGGCTGACGCATGACTCTCCCTCTTTTTTTAATATAGAATGCTTCCATGAGTTCTCTTGTCGCCTGATCATTGTGTGTGAAGAGCACCGTCGTATCACTGAAAGGGGCGTGCACCTACACGTGTGGCAGTGCGAAGGCAAGCCTTCATGGATCCAGAGTGTTCTTTTAGTCATACATAGAGGATAAGGGTATTCTTTACTACAGGATAAGGATATTCGGCATATTACACCTAGGGCACAGGTCATTGAAGCGTCCCTGTGCTTCACACCACATTTATTTAGGCTAGTCCTTTCTTTTTCATGTTTTTTGTTGTTCACCAATAAGTACAATTTGCCTAATTTATTCTTCGCTGGAAAGAGTACCTGAACATCATAGCGGGACGCCATATTTTTTTTAGTCCATGCGGCTTCCTGTGCTTATAAGGCATGATGACACATTTCTTTTACCGCTCTTTTTTACACTTCTTTCTCCCTTAACCCTTTGAGGGTCGATTTTTTTTCACGGAATGCATACCAAAAATGTGTATTTTTTATTGCTGAAATAAATTATTCAGACGAATTTATTTGACAAAAAATTGTCTAAAATTTTTTTTGTGACCGTGAAGTGACAAAAAATCTTTTTTGTTGTTATATGCACATGGTTTTCTCATGACTAACAGCAAGATAATTATTAAAAAAAAGCTATACGACTGTTAAAAAATTATGCATTGCAATAAACGTCTGTGTAGTTCATAGACATACAAAAATAAGTGCACGAAGTGGCATCAAGTGGAAACACTGAGGGAGAAAAGCCACTTTTTATCTAGTCAGCACAGTCTCGCCATGCAGGCTCTCGAGATGTTGCTCGCTCATCAACATCTCAATCTTGACTCGTAATAAGTAACGCCTTGCATGACGGGCTGACATTTACCAAATCAGATTCTGATTCGCCAGTCAAGGGGAGGAATCGCCACTAGACTCACTTTTGCAGCCGAGAAACCGGCGCGCACTTCCATAGTGCAAGTAAACTTTGTGGGTGAGTGCATTGAAGAAAATTGTGTAGTTGTGAGCGCGTCTAGAAAGCAAAAAAGAAAAGTCCGAAACCTATAATAATCATTTGTCTTATCGCCAACGAAACAGGCGGTTTTTGCGAGACCCCGAAACTGGAAACGCAACCACAGCGGCATCATTTGTGTCAGTCAGTGCCTTCATGGAAACAGGTGTAATCGCTTACTGGGGACCAATAAACGAGATAGTAACAAATTCGTCACCTTTTGGAACATTGTAAACCAGAAAGCCATCAGTTTTGTGGGCGCAATAAGTGGGAGCCAGCTGAAGGACGATGCCGAAACTAGTCAGCACACTGCTGTAGTAGAGCATAAAAAAGAAACAGAGAGGCATCGGTGCTAGAAAAAAAATTCCACGTATTCCTGAAGTGTGGCAGCGCATGCCAAGCAAGAGAAATGATGGAAAAAGGCGTGCGTTTCAAACATACAGGCACTGCCGTGAACCCTCAAAGGGTTAATCTGTTGCACTAGACCTTTGCAGACAGAAGTGATAAGAGATATTTGAAAACCGACTGTTTGAAGGCGAGCCACCTGCTCTGCAAAGGTTTTTTTGCCTGGTGCACACAAAACTTCCTGATTGCGACTCCGAGGCTCAACTTAACAATGTCCTTCACTATTTTCGAGTGCCCTGACAAGTATTCAGGAGTGGTTTGACAGATCTGGATTGTACTTCCAACAAGGTTGGCTGTTGGCAACAGTTATCTTTAGGTCTAGGAACTGTAATGTGTTTTAGGAAGGTAGTTCGCTGGTGAACTTACGCAAGTGTTTTGAAAGGATCGTATGCACAATAAGAGACTCCTCATGTTTGGAAAGTACAGCACTTGTGGTGTGTTACCTTTCTTCGTCTCGTCCATTTGCCATAATGGCTTCACCCTTCAGGTTCAGTTTTCGTATACTGTGCCATTCTCATGAACGAGATGCTCGTTCATTGGGTAAGCTGTTCTAATCTGAACCTCACCTTTCTCTGTTTAGTGCTGGCTGCCTGTGTAACCAAACCCCGGTGTCGTTTGTACATGTATATATATGTTGCAAGAAGGGGGTTCTTCTGAAGAGTGCCTGGCAAGCACAGAAAACAGACTGAGCGCGCAACACATGAGCGTCATTGTCTCGCTGGCACAGAGCTCGCACAAAAAGACCTGGTGACCTGGGGAAAAGGCGCTGCATGCGGGTCACAGCGGCGTTTTTTAACGCTACTGGTCTTGTGCGGTAAACAAACGAGTCAGTTGGCGGCATTCTTCTGTGTAAGCAACAGCTTCAGAAACGTCCAGTTTGTAGGGCAGAATGGTGTCTATTGAGCATGAAGGCTCACGTCCATACAGAGAGAAGCCGGTGGTAGTTCAGTGCGCAGAGCTATAAGCATAGGTGACAAAAGGGAGTACTCGATCCCAGTTAGTATGATCGTCCGTCGTGTACATCGCAAGCATGTCGGCAACGGTGCGACTGAAGCGTTCCGTCATGCCGTTAGTTAGAGGATGGTATGCGGAAGTGGTGTGGGTGTACGAGGTGGCATTCTTTTAGCAGGATCTCGATGGTGTTTAAGAGGAAGATGCAGCTACGGTCGCTAAGTAATTCACATGGCGCACCATGTCACAGACTGAGGTGACAAAGAAGGAACCAGGCGACATCTTTCGCGATGGCAGCTGGTAGCGCAGATGTTTCAGTGTGCCGTGTGAGATGGTCTATGGTGATTACGATCCTGATCCTGCGGTTGCCGTCAGGAAATGTTTGGAAGTGGACCGAAAAGATCAATTCCGACGCGATAAGATGGTTGGGCAGGGCAATTGTTGTGGAGGACCAGTGGTGCTGTAAGTTTGTAGCATGCGGCGTTGACACAGTGTGAATAAGTGTCGGTTGATTCGTCAGAAACGTGGTGTGCTGGTGCTGTAGCATGTAGCCGAGGTTGAGGGCGTCGTCGTGAGAATACAGACTGCCAGAGCTGGCGAGCCGCTTCCTCTCACAAAGATGCTGCTTAGTTTGTGGCAGCAAGGCGGAATATTCAATGCCAGTGCTTCTAGCTTTCAAGGCTGAGAGTTCCGCTGCGGGAATTCCTGCACAACGGGTGGAAAGGCGCTCTTTACGCAGCTCATCAAAGCTTTGGCATAGTTCAATGACTTGCGTTACTGTCTGAGGGCACTTGGCTACCAGCATATGGAATGCATCGTCATCTATGTCTTTCAGGATGTGCCTTATTTTGTGAGACTCCGCCATGGATGCATTCACCCCCTTACAGAGGTCGATGACATCCTCAGTATAGCTTATGAAGGTCTGACCATTTTTTTGGGCTCTGCCACACAGGCACTGTTCGGCGCGAAGCTTGCGCCCACCTGACCGACCGAAGAATGAAGCGAGTGTTTCTTTGAAAGCAGACCAGGTGGTGCAATCGGCTTCATGGTTGCAGTACCATAGCCTGGTCACATCGGTGAGGTAAAAGCTGACATGCGTCACCTTTGCACGGTCATCTGATCTGTTGGGACCACTAACGTGCTCATACCCTAACGGCCAGTTTTTTCGACGTCACGTTCTTAAGTGCTGCTGAACATTGTGGAGATAGGTTTGCGAGACGCTTACCCTACGAGGCGACCGTGAAGGGACGCGACGTTCTCCACTGCCGCAGCGAACAAAGACGCTACGGCCGGGTTCGTCGACTCCGGCACGGCGCAGAAAAGGCACTCGAGGCAGGATGTCAACAAACAACACGGGTTTATTAACCCAAGATGCAGCACAGTACGACAGTCACGGGCTTGCAGGCCGTAAAGGGAACTCCGCAAGACCGATTGAGTACGCTTGCCAGCGGCGCTACGACTATCACACAAAGGGCAGCAGTCGAGCACACGAACGAGAAGCCGCCTGCTAGAGCAGCGCGTCAACCTCTCGTGCTAGCCTGGGAGCATCTCCCGCCACGAGCGAATCGTCGGGCGCATCTTAGCTCGTAGGAGAGGAGGATGTCACCAGCGGCCCAATGGGGAAAGGCGCTGCGTTGTGACGTAGGCCCGCGCAGCGCGTCAGCGTAGCGTGCCCGGACATGCCAGCGCGGGACGGAGCCGACGCTTGGCTCGCCCAGACAAAGAGGCGCCCTGGCTACGCGGCCGGCACGCGCGCGGCAGCTGGGGAACGAGGCGCCAGGTAGGAGGACGCTCTCGATCCCCACATTCCCCCCTCCTAAAGACCGAGGCCAGCCTGTGAAAGAGGCTGTCCGAGGCCAAGTGGCAAGGTCAGCTCAGCCGCAAGGGGGCTGGCCAACGGGGCAAAGTCCAACAGGGGGGTGTCGTCTTCCTGAAGGTACAAGTCCATAGGTCGGCCATGGCCACACAAAAGTTCCACCGAAAGTTCCACCACAACGGAGAGCCCACTGCCGGGAGAAGGTCCGCAGCCCAGGAGGAAAGGGGAAGACTGCACAAGGGCGGGCAGCCAGCCCGCTTGAAGTTCGCCGGACTGGAGAGGTTGGCAGCCGGGAACGTACGAGGCGTGGCTGCCAGTTGCGTGCGGCAGCCAACCGCCGAAAGTCGCTGGGGCGGGGGGCCACACAGGAACAGCAGGCAGCCAGGAAACGGGAGCCGGAGCGACCACGCTCGGCGGGACTGGGCCGAAGCTTCGGTGGGCGGACTAGCCGCCGAGGGCGGCTGCCGAAGCTGCCAGGTGGGTAAGGCAGGATGGAGGTGGCCGCAGGGCAGAAGGCAGGCAGCAGGCCACAGCTGGGACGACCAGGGAACAGCAGGCCATCAGGTCAGGAACAGGCTGGTGGCACGGTAGAGCCAGGCGCAGGGAGACGACTGGGCAACGCAGGAGGGGACAGAAATGTCCCCGGCATAGCCGGCTTGCCGAAAAGGGGTGCCTGCCTGACAGTGCTGCCCAACAAAGGGGGCGCTTGCCAGGTTATGGCTTGGACAACTCGTCAGAGGGTATTTTCGACCAAGAGGGCCTTCTACCACTTCTAGACGTGTGCCGTCGCAACTTAGCGGTTATTCTCCATTCACTGTCATGGTATGGAATAAAGTCCAGCTACCTGTCAGTGGGAGAAAGGTTGCTTAAGTGCGCTTCTGCAGGTTGTACCGATGGCGTGGCTTGGAGCCAGCCTTCTCACGGTTTTCCTGCGGTTCAGTGACCGCCTCCCCCCCTCCCAAGTCGTTGCTGCGGGCAACGAAAGGTTTGAGGTCGGAGACGTTAACTGGACCGCCGACTTGCCTCCCTTGGGAGTCAGCCAGCTTGTACACCAGAGGCGACACTTTGGTCTGCACTCGGTATGGGCCCAACCACTTGGCCGACAGGGAGGCCGAGATGCCTTTGGCGGCGTCACTCAAGACGTGATTGCGCCTGAGGACAAGATCGCCGACATCGTAGTGCACTTCCCGATGCGACCGGTCGTATTGGGCCTTCTGTCCAGCTCGCGCTTTTGCCAGGTTGGAACGCGCCAGGTCGAGGGCTGCGTCCATCCGTGAGCGCAGTTCCGCCGCGTAGCCAGACGGGCCGGCTTTCGTGGCGGACGCCCCGCTGCCGCCCCGCAGAACACGGTCCATGGGGTTAGGCAGCTCTCTCCCGAAGTGAGGAAAGCGGGCGTGTACCCGGTTGAACGGTTCACCGTGGACCGCAAGGAGAAGCCTATCTCGTTAAGACAGGCGTCCCAATCCCTGTGTTGCTGCGCAAAGGCTGTCAGCAAGGGCTTGAGGTTTCGGTTTATCCGCTCAGTCGGGTTGGCCTGTGGGTGATACGTGGTTGTTTTGCGGTGCTTAATGCCAAAGGCAGCACACGCATCCACAAACACCTTGGCCGTGAAGTAGGACGCATTGTCCGTGATCAACTCCGCCGGAAAGCCAAAGCGGGTAAAGACCTCGGTCAACTTTGTGGGGTTGCACACGCAACCCGTTGTCTTCAACGCGGCGGCACCTCGGCTTCCCGCTACGTTTGTACGCGCAGTGGCGAGAGGGGTTGCGTGGGAGAGGGCACTGTGCCGCTCCCGCAGCCTTCTCGCCCTGTTCCCTGGCCGAAGTCGAGATGTTCCGTTTTCCCTCCTTGCCCTTTTCTGGAGAGACTCCTCTCCAGACCCCGAGGAATGCGCGTAGCTTTCTTGGGGGCCTCTGGGTCTTCGGTCTTGGGCGGTGTGACTGACCACATCGGATCCAAGCCGTGAGCACCACCGCCGCCATCAACCCCTGCAGCGCTCCGGCCATGGAGTGCGAACTACCGCCCCGGACCGGAGTGCAAAAGCAGCCACGCGAGGTGAGATGAGCCTTTATCATTCCCTCGACGTGTGCTTGCTATTTGTTAACGATTGTTCCCCCAGTAGTGCGGAACGCTCCGCCTCTGAGGTGTTAACTTGATGTGCTTGCTACTTATTGTTGCAATTGGCATCTGGGGTGAATAAACACCTTCAGTTGAAAGACTTGTCTCTGTCCCCACTGGCCTGAAACCCGCCGCGGTCGCAACTCAACGCGAACCGCGGGATAGGGGGTCACAGCTCTGACTGTTAGGGCTGCTGCGTAGCACTAGTAGTGAGTAACTACACTCCTCTAGTGCGCGGTGTGATTCAAACGAGGGACAGGTTCGCACGCGCGGATCTGTTCGTTACTAAGTAACCCCTATATTTGAAATCCCCCCCTCCTTAATTGAACCCTTTAGCCAAAAAAGAGGACCGCCATCACCAGGGGCTTTCTAAGAGGGGGGGCTAGCGACTCCACCAGAAACACGGCGACGTCCGTGTCGATGAGGGAGCCGCGCGGAGACGCAGATCACAGCACCGTTATCGTTGAGTGATGGCACTGGGGAGACATGACAGCTGATGGGGGCGCGGCAGGAAACCAGGCAGCTCGGACCGTGCACGCTTTTGCTTGCCTCTGGCGTCGATCGCTGGCTCGGACTTCGCGGGCCGTTCTTTTGAAAGGGGGGGCACCTGGCTTTGGGCTCGATGCTGGTGGCCGTCCGATGTTAGACGTTCGCTTGTGGAGGAATGGTTCTTTTTTTTTCTTTTTGAAGATTTCTTCGTGTCGCGCGCCTCCGCTGCTCTGGGACTATCGGCACGCAAAGCAGCAAAGAAGGCGCCGACCCGTCCTTAGCGGCTCGCCACTAGTTGCTCAGCAGGGGGTCCGCTCTGCTCCTGCGGCCTCGTCCTCTCTCTTCCTCTTTTCTTCTAAGGCGTTTGGGGTCGAACGTCCCCCGACGCTTGCGGCTGGCGGGCTGCAACCCCCGTTCTGCGCAGCGGGATACCACGCTCGTACCGCGGGTGCACTCCGTAGTTCGGTCGCCGGGTCTGCAACTCTTCGCCGGGCTGTGCAGTGGTTCCGCGAATTCTTCTCTGGGTCCACCGAGGCCACTCGGGACCGGAAGCTGTTTTGCTGTTTTCTTTCGCCTTGACTCTGGCTGCTGCTGTAGGCTTTGGTAGAACGCTGTAGCTTTGGTGTCGCCGCTCCCTGCTCTGGAATGCGTGGCGTTGAAAGTACAGTTGAAAGTAACGGCTTTTGGGGCGACTGCCGGCTGTTGAAATGCTGCCGATGGGTGATCTGCGACTCGAACAACAAGTTAGCCCCTCTCTTACTCTCCGTAAAAGCAAGCGCGTGCTCGCTCTCGAAGGCTGCATGCTAGATATCAGAGGAGCGTCCCGTCCGATATCACGCACAATAAAGCCCCTATACGAACCGGACAGAGTTAGTTCTGCCGATATCGCAAGTTGTAACGCTGCACTGAGCTCGTACGTCGAGCCGTGCCTTCGGATGCCACTGCCTGCGGGCGCGGGGGAGCGTTTCCCTCGGGCCACTCGTTCCCTCTGTCATAGCAGGGTTTGAGATCACAGACATGCACCGGTCAGCCGATCGGTCTTAGCGTTAAGTCCGTCAGCTTGTACACGAGAGAAGAGGCAGTCTCTCCTACCCGGTACGATCCTATCCACTGCGGTGCCAGAGAAGCTGAGAGCTTCTTGCTGGCATCGCTTAGGACATGATTGCGCTTCAACACCAGATCGCCCACTTTTTACTGACGTCCTGATGAGAGCGGTCATACTGCGCTTTCTGCTCCGCACGAGCAGTGCTCAGGTTTCGTCGTGCTTTGCACAAAGCCTTCGTCACCTTCGCGCGCAGCCCAGCTGCATAATCAGCGCGTGCTGACGAAGCAACCAGTGCCATGCTGCATTCCTGTAGAGTATGTTCTACGGCATTAGGCAGCTCCCTTCAAAGATTGAGGGTGGCGGGGGTAAAGCCATTCGAGCGTGTTCACAGTAGCCCTGAGAGCAATTGTGCGTCCCCGCAATTTCAACGAGCATGTGCTTGATGTTGCGGTTCCCACGTTCAATGAGATTTGCCTGGGCACATTACGTGGTCGTTCTTCTGCGCTTAATGCCGAAGGCTACGCAGGAGTGCACGAAGATTTCGACAGAGAATCAGGACGAATTGTCCGTCATAAACTGCTTTGGATATTCGAATCACGTGAACACCTCGATGAGCTTATGCACGAGTATGCGTGCCAACGTGCGGGAAACCACCGCTTTGAAGGACTCATGTGTATCCTTCTCCGTGGGGATTTATCTTAGCAAGGAGTGGTCAGTTCTCAGCGGGCAGGAATCGAAAGTAGGAGGAAACGCGCTCGCAGCGTTACTAGCTGCTTCAGAGCGCCGCGCACTAACAGCAATACCAGCTGCATCAACGTGCGCCGCGGCCGCGCCGCCGGGCTCCCGGAGCCCACCAAAGACTTACAAAAGTATTTACAAAAGAGATCCTGCCGCTGTTCCTCTGACAACTCCCTTCGGCTAAGCAAGCTTTCCACTAAACTGACGCAGTCGTAGTGGTTAGCGTTCTCGTCCTGCGAAGGTGGGTCGTCCGCCCTTCGTTTCGGACCGTCGCCGTCGAGCATTGTAGCAGTTACTATATGCTCTCAGGCTGAGTTTCAAATTATCAGAATGAGTAGTAATGTTACCCCTCCTGATAACATTGAGCGTCGTAGCAGTTACGTCGCCCTCAGGCTCGGCGTCGGGCAAGGCGAGTGGAGTAGTAATGTTACTCTTCTCACAGACAACGAGCGTACGCGTAAGTGCGTCCGCTACACGCTGTTCGTTCTCCCTCTGCAGCGAACAGTAAGTCGTATCGCTGCAGGAGGGATGCCCATCGCGCCAGCCAGCCGCTCATACCCCTGCTCTGTGCTACTTCTACTTCCTTTGGCTAAAGTTCGCCGCAGGAATCGAAGGGTGCAGTAGCCGTTACCGCACCTTCGAACTGTTGCTTATTGGCAGCATCCGTGACAGCAATTGCAACGGCTGTATAAGTCAGCCCCGTCTGCTGCCATGGTTGTTCGTGTAGTGGCAGTCACTCACACAAACTGACTCGCTCTGTCGCACCGCTGGCCCCACGTTGGGCGCCAAATATAGGGGTTACTTAGTAACGAACAGATCCGCGCGTGCGAACCTGTCCCTCGTTTGAATCACACCGCGCACTAGAGGAGTGTAGTTACTCACTACTAGTGCTACGCAGCAGCCCTAACAGTCAGAGCTGTGACCCCCTATCCCGCGGTTCGCGTTGAGTTGCGACCGCGGCGGGTTTCAGGCCAGTGGGGACAGAGACAAGTCTTTCAACTGAAGGGTTTATTCACCCCAGATGCCAATTGCAACAATAAGTAGCAAGCACATCAAGTTAACACCTCAGAGGCGGAGCGTTCCGCACTACTGGGGAAACAATCGTTAACAAATAGCAAGCACACGTCGAGGGAATGATAAAGGCTCATCTCACCTCGCGTGGCTGCTTTTGCACTCCGGTCCGGGGCGGTAGTTCGCACTCCATGGCCGGAGCGCTGCAGGGGTTGATGGCGGCGGTGGTGCTCACGGCTTGGATCCGATGTGGTCAGTCACACCGCCCAAGACCGAAGACCCAGAGGCCCCAAGAAAGCTACGCGCATTCCTCGGGGTCTGGAGAGGAGTCTCTCCAGAAAAGGGCAAGGAGGGAAAACGGAACATCTCGACTTCGGCCAGGGAACAGGGCGAGAAGGCTGCGGGAGCGGCACAGTGCCCTCTCCCACGCAACCCCTCTCGCCACTGCGCGTACAAACGTAGCGGGAAGCCGAGGTGCCGCCGCGTTGAAGACAACGGGTTGCGTGTGCAACCCCACAACTGTCCAGATTGCGCGTGCCGTTAGCTTCCGAAGGGAAACAGCTCGACCCACTTTGTGAAGTGATCTGTGACAGCCAGGAG